>NW_017671670.1:215452-221897 GCF_001879085.1 Nicotiana attenuata
GACATATAGGAGGCAGTCATCATGACAGTCAGGCCGTCAAGGCGTGGCGCCTTCCCTGATGTGACGTCGACAACTGCAAATGTCATCATTACGCATATTCTCGAGGTAGGAACTCAGCAATTCCGGCGCTTGGTTTCCCGCGCTGGTTCAAATTCTGACTCTTTGATTCTTGCGCTTCCCAATCCTTATAAATAGGGGAGGGGTTTAACTTAACCGGAACTTTTGACTACTTACACTCCCTTCCTAGGATATATTTCCTTTTTCCGGTGCGTTTTTCTTGAGCGAGAATCCCCTTCCCTATATCGTGCATAGATCTTCCTCCATTATCACCACCATGCCTAAACCTTGCCGCGGCGACGAGATGATTCCGGCAGCTGCACCATTGAATCCGCCCTCGCCTTCTGATGACGGTGCGGCAGAGGGAGAAGAGGATATGAGTCCTCTGACCGTGGAGGCGCTGCTTCCTCAACGCACCTCATCACGGAATGATTTTAGTAAGGATTCCGCCACTCCGGTCCCTGAGATTTCCAAGTCGTTGCAGAACCATTTGGATGATCTCCGCGTTAAGTATAATGTACCGGCATACGTAGAGATGATTCTGGCCGTGGACGATCGTGTGACCGTTCACAAGCCGGGATTGTGCGCCTTTTATGAATACCCGTTTTTACGATTGGCTACAACCTTCCCCTCTTTCCGTTGGCAGAGGAGTTTTGCCGGTTTCATAATGTCTGCCCCGCTCAGCTTACGCTGTACACGCTGAAGATGCTCCGGCTATTAACTACGTATGCGGAGTTGGCGGGGTGTAGCGCTACGGTCCATCACCTCTTGCAGCTGTTCAATGCCTGTTATATGAGGGGGACCATGGTACATTTACGGGGTCGCGGTATAAGGGAGCTGGTGGTTAAGACTGACGACCGGGCCAGCCGCGGGTTTTGGCGTAGGTACTTTTTCATCAGGATCGATCACCTGGTCTCCAATCCCGTCGGGTTCCCGGAGAGGTGGAATCCAAAACGTAAGTGTCTCAGTCCGTTACGTATTTTTGTTTTCCACCGCTGCTGCTCTAACCCTTTATGTTGCAGCTATGGCTCATCCACCCCGACCTGTTGCCAACCTTAGGGGATGGGTCGCTGGTCTGCTACCCCACGCGGAGGGGACCCGTACTTGGCCAGCTTTCATGGAGCGCTACGGCCCAAAAGTCTCTTCAGGTAAACTTCTGATCTGTCATGCATAGTTCGTGATTTTGCCCACTCGTCCCCTCTTTACGTATACTTTTTCTTTTGCAACAGGTCGTGGGCTTCGAGGAAAAAGGCGGCGCCCCCTGTTTTAACGCGAGCTAATGCCGCCTCAGACGACCGAGACATACTGGTCGAGCCCTCTCAAAGGGATCCTTCTACCCCTTTGCAAGGGGCTACCTCTGCGACCATGGTGGTGTGGGGGCCGACACCATTGGCACCGACCCCTCACCCAGCGGACGAACCTTCTGGTGGCGAGGAGTCGCCAGAGAGGAAACGGAGGAGGCTCGAGAAGGGCAAGGCAGTGGCGACTGAAGATAGGAGTGAGGTGTGTCGGCCTCGGCCAACTCCTAGGCGCGTGTTCATGGCCGACGCCATTCTTTCGGGGAGGTCGGCTCAACGAGGGGATACCGCTCCAAGCGTTAGCCCTGCACGGGTTATCGGGGGAAGGCCATCGACCAACGTTGAGGGGCCCAGTGGTGCGACAGAAGGGTCGGAATCTGACATCGCTCAGGAAGATGTCGACGAGTTTGTGGGCGGCCTGACCCATGTAGAGACGACGACGGAAGGTTCTGACCGTCGCATTACAATTCCGGCGATTTTCAATCTTCTGTCGAATAGTGAGCAGCCGCCTCGGCCTTTACTTTGCTGTGTGCTGCCCCTGAAAGCAGGACGCTCAGTACGGTAGGCGACGTGGAGCTATCCGCAGGGTGTCGGGCATGGCTTTACAGGTACTTATTCCCTTCCTTTCGTGTTATTGTCGGGCGAGTTTGGGGTGTATTCGCTCACTTTCTCTTTTACAGACACTTGTACTGGAGGTGGAGAGGGGACGTCGTGAGCGGAAGCGGACTGCCCTCTTTAACAAGATGTTAAAGAAATACAGGAAGTACCGCTCTAAACATCGAGCGGAGGCCGGTAGGGGGCAGTTCCAGTGGAGTGCAGGGGAGCCGAACTGGACGAGGCAGACAACAAGCTGATGAGGGTTGTAGCTCGCAACAGCGAGTTAGAGGAGCTCCTCAAATCCAAAGATGACGAGCTCGAATTGAGCCGGGGGGTGGCGGCGGAGAACGCCAAATTGCTGCGGAGGGTGGCGGAGCTGACTGCTGAGCTTGATGCCAAGGCGGCGGAGATTCACAGGCTTTCACGACCTTCTGCTTCCCGCCCTACGCCTGTACAGATTGCGCATCGTAATGCGCATGAGATGTGGATTTTTGTAGAAGCCAAGGTCGATGTGTACAGAGAGCTTCATGCTGCGGGCCGGGCTACCGAGGAAGAAATCCAGAGACGAAGGTACGAGGCTCGTGTCGCTCGTAAAATGTACGGTTATGACTCCGACTCTCCCGATGGGGGCGGGCTTGCTTCCGACGATATCAACCATTTGAATTCGGTCGTGGTATAGTGATGTCTACCATTCGGGGGATGATGGGCAATATTGACCATGTATATGAACGTTTTTTGTTTGCACAGTGTACTACGACCCGCTCGTGGGTGTGAATGTAAATGTGATATTTGTTATAATATAAATTTTCCTTTATTGTCTGTTCGTTCGTCACATTGTTTAGTTTTGGTAGAGCCTTTCGTTTGTCGAGTTGTCGTGCCGTGGTTCCACTGGGGTCGACCTGATATCGCTGGCCTTAGCCGTCAGGATGCTACTGACTTTTGTCGAAGTAATGTCCGTCGAAGTTCGAACGAGGTCGAAGCTCGAGCGGGGTCGAACTACACTATTTTGATGGCGAAGGCACTTAGCCTGAGTCCCAGTTCGAGCGAGGTCGAACTGCACTATTTTAATGGCGAAGGCACTTAGCCTGAGTCCCAGTTCGAGCAAGGTCGAACTGCACTATTTTAATGGCGAAGGCACTTAGCCTGAGTCCCAGTTCGAGCGAGGTCGAACTGCACTAATTTAATGGCGAAGGCACTTAGCCTGAGTCCCAGTTCGAGCGAGGTCGAACTGCATTATTTTAATGGCGAAGGCACTTAGCCTGAGTCCCAGTTCGAGCGAGGTCGAACTGCACTAATTTAATGGCGAAGGCACAGCCTGAGTCCCAGTTCGAGTGAGGTCGAACTGCACTAATTTAATGGGGAAGGCACTTAGCCTGAGTCCCAGTTCGAGCGAGGTCGAACTGCATTATTTTAATGGCGAAGGCACTTTGCCATTGGGATGTTGCTTCGACTATCGTCGAAGTAGTACCCGTCGTGGTTCGAGCGAGGTCGAACTGCATTATTTTAATGGCGAAGGCACTTAGCCTGAGTCCCAGTTCGAGCGAGGTCGAACTGCACTAATTTAATGGCGAAGGCACTTGTCCCAGTTCGAGCGAGGTCGAACTGCATTATTTTGATGGCAAAGGCACTTAGCCTGAGTCCCAGTTCGAGCGAGGTGGAACTGCACTATTTTAATGGCGAAGGCACTTAGCCTGAGTCGTGGTTCGAGCGAGGTCGACCTGCATTATTTGAATGGCGAAGGCACTTAGCCTGGGTCCCAGTTCGAGCGAGGTCGAACTGCACTATTTTAATGGCGAAGGCACTTAGCCATTGGGATGTTGCTTTGACTATCGTCGAAGTAGTACCCGTCGTGGTTCAAACGAGGTCAGACTGGTGTCGACTGTTTTCTTGTTTGCGTAATGGAGATCTTGTTCATACAATGGAGATCTTTATTCATTCAATGGAGAATTCTATTCATACAATGGAGAACAACGGAGATACTAGGGTAGTCCCTTCACTATGTTGGCCTACGTGGTGAACTCGTGCTTCTTGTTTCACCGGGCATCCCCTTCGTCGCCTCGTTAAAAACCTTCCCGAGAAAACCCAATCGGGATAAAACTCGGGTAAGGGAAAAAGAGTACGACTCGGGTGACACCTTTCAGAAGTGGAAGTGCTTGAGATGGGCGATGTTCCCATTGTTTTGGAGTATCTTTCCCTCCATCGTTTCTAGTTGGAATGCTCCTTTGCTAGCTGCCGCCATAATTTTGTATGGCCCGTCCCAGTTGGTCCCTAACTTTCCTTCGTTCGGATCTTTCGATGCCAGTGTTCTGGCTTTGAGAACATAGTCGCCGACTTTAAGCGGTCTCACCCTGGCTTTCCTGTTGTAATATCTTTCCGTTTGTTGTTTTTGGGCGGCCATTCTTATGTGGGCCATGTCTCTTTGTTCCTCGACCTCGTCCAGGTCTTGTAACCTGCTGGCGTCGTTGTCTGCTCCACTGGTGTGTGAGTATCTAAGACTGGGTTCTCCGATCTCGACGGGTATGACGGCATCGGTTCCATAGACCAATGAATAAGGCGTCTCCCCCGTGCTGGATTTGGGCGTAGTCCGGTACGCCCATAATACCTCGGGTAATAACTCGGGCCACATCCCTTTGTCTTCTTCGAGCTTCTTCTTTAATATGTTCAGTATTGTTTTGTTTGAAGATTTAGCTTGTCCGTTAGCAGCGGGATGATACGGGGTGGAGAGTATCCGCTTGATGTGCCACTTCTCGAAGAATTCGGTAGTCTTTTTGCCGATGAACTGGGGTCCGTTGTCGCAGCTGACTTCTTTGGGGAAACGACATATGATATTTTTCCATATGAATGCGATTACCTCTTGCTCGCGTATTTGCGCGTACACACCTGCTTCGATCCATTTAGAAAAATAGTCAGTTAAAACTAACAGAAAGCGTACCTTTCCTCGTCCGGCTGGTAGGGGGCCGATTATGTCCATCCCCCATTTTATGAACGGCCATGACGAAGTGACTGAGTGGAGGAGTTCTCCTGCCTGGTGTATCATAGGGGTGAACTTCTGGCATTGTTCGCATCTTCGGACGTAGTCCGCTGCCTCCTTCTTCATGGTGGGCCAGTAGTAACCGGCGCGTATGAGGCACCGGACAAGAGCACGGTTCCCCGTATGAGCGCCGCAATGGCCTTCATGCACTTCTTCCAAAACTTGCCTCGTTTGGTGTGGCCTGAGACATTTATCAAGGAGACCACCGAACGTTCTCTTGTAGAGCTCGTGGTTTATGAGGCTGTAGCGGGCTGCTTGTACCCGAAGTTTCTTGGCTTCCTTTTTGTCGTGTGGGAGTGTCCCGTTCTGCAGGTAGGATACAAACTGGTTGCGCCAGTCCCAAGTTAAGCTTAATGAGAGTACCTCGACATGGTCGACGGCTGAATGGAGGAGAGTGACCACGTTCTCTTTGTTGATATTTTTGGTGGCTGCGGCTAGTTTTGCTAGGTTGTCCGCCTCGATGTTCTGTCCCCGGGGAATCTGCTCGAAGCGACATTCGTCGAACTCCGTCATCAGCTTGCGAATTTCTGACTGGTATTTTTGTAGCCTCTGTTCCTTAATTTGGTAGGTTCCGGTGACCTGGTTTACCACGAGTTGGGAGTCGCAATGGAGGAGGACCCGTCGGGCTCCGTATTTGATGGCCAGCTTCATACCTGCAATTGCAGCCTCATACTCGGCTTCGTTGTTAGTCATTTCAGGGCATCGTACGGACTGGCAAATTACTTCTCCCGTGGGGACCTCGAGGACGAGTCCCAGTCCTGATCCCGAGGCGCTTGCGGCGCCATCGGTGTAGAGGATCCAGAGGTCGGTGTTTGCAGAGGCGCGGAGGGCCTCTTGTTCCACCTCTGGCAAGATTCCCATACTGAAGTCGGCGACGAAGTCGGCAAGTACCTGCGACTTGATGGCGGTTCTCGGGTGATAGGTTATGTCATGCTCGTTGATCTCTGTGGCCCATTTGGCGAGCCTTCCTGAGAGTTCAGGTTTGTGTAGGATGCCCCTTAGGGGGAAGGTTGTTATCACCTTTATGGGGTGGCACTGAAAGTAGGGTCTAAGCTTTCGTGAAGCTACGACTAATGCCAAAGCCAACTTCTTGAGGTGCGGATACCTCGTTTCGGCATCTATCAGAGTTTTGCTGATATAGTAAATAGGGGATTGCGTACCTTTGCTTTCGCAAACTAGGACGGCGCTGACGGCGACTTCTAAAACCGCCAGATAGACGAGCAGGCATTCGCCGGGATCTGCTTTGACGAGCAAGGGTGGTGAAGATAGATATTCCTCCAGTTTCCTTAATGCTTCGACGCATTCTTCATCCCATTGCAAACCTCGATCTTTCCTCAGTACATTAAAGAATTTGTGGCACCTATCCGAGGATCGCGAGATGAATCTTGACAGAGCGGCTATTCGCCCGGTTAGTTTCTGCACCTGCTTCTTGCTATTCAGGGTTTCCGATATCGTCTCTATG
>NW_017671670.1:232794-236123 GCF_001879085.1 Nicotiana attenuata
GATTACCGTGTTTCTGCATCTAACAAAGATTTACTAACATAATAAATAGGAGATTGTTTACCCTGCTCTTCTCGTACCAAAACCGCGCTTACCGCAACTTCTGAAACAGCAAGGTAGATGAAAAGTTTCTCCCCAGCCTTCGGTTTTGCTAGCAAAGGTGGATTTGACAAGTATGTTTTCAAATCTCTAAGTGCTTGTTGACACTCCTCATCCCATTCAAAATGATCCTGCTTCTTAAGAGCCGAAAAGAATTTAAAACATTTTTCCGATGATTTAGAAATGAACCTTCCCAAAGCTGCGATTCATCCTATTAGTATTTGAACCTCTTTCTTGTTGGAAAGTATATCTGGAATTTCTTCAATGGCCTTAATCTGTGCAGGATTCACTTCAATACCACGGTTAGAAACAAGAAAAAAAGATGTAGTAGTAAATAAGGATTGGTACGGAAATCATCCCGATCTCTCTTTCCTGCCTGTCCAAAGAAAACAGAACCTCTTCTAGTTCATTGGTTCGAAGTATAGGGAAAGAGGGAGACCACTGAATCAGTTGGCTCAGCTCTGAAAACTGAGTGACGAGAATCTGTCTTCACAAACCTGCGAAACTTCCCCTTAAGCTGATCAAGCCAATGTCCCCAGGGCGAATTTACGGCACTTGAGGGTTTGGTTGATCCTCGCTGCATACTTCAATGAGAAAGAAAAGAGCTTTGTTGCGTGCTTCTTCGGGTGTGGTTGCAAGTCTTACGAGGAGAAAAACACGCGATTCGAGAAAATTTTTGAAAAAAATTAATTCAGTACTTAAGGTCTTCCCTCGTCAAACGAATAAAAAAAATCAGGTTGGCTTTTCGCCGTGCTCCTTTTTTTCAGTTATAGGGCGGAGAGAGGGAGGCTTCCCTTTGCTTCTCCCCGAAAACGCCCTTCCTTTTTTGAGCCCATTTTTAAGGAACTCGAAAAAAAATTGGAAAATTCAAAAGAAATCATTGAGTAGAGAGGGCAATTGAATCGGTCGTCATCCTTCGCTCTTGTGCTAAAGGCTCTCTTACCATAGGTCGCCATTCCATCCTTTTTCGAAAGGGTAGATGCTTTTCTCCTCGATTCATCGAGATTTCAAGTTGACATCTCGAACATAATCCTGTTGTTGGTAATGGCCTTGGCGAATGACACCTAAAAATTTTCCTGATGCCACACCAAATGCACATTTTTCTGGATTCAACTTCATATTATATTTTCGTAAAATTTAAACGTATCAGATAGGTGCGATATATGATCTTCTGAATGTTGAGTTTTAACTAGCATATCATCTATATATACTTCCATGGTTTTACCTAAATGTTCTTGAAACATTTGGGTGACCGACCTTTGATACGTTGCACCTGCATTCTTAAGACCGAAGGGCATTACCTTGTAACAGTAAGTCCCCCTGTCTGTTATAAAAGAAGTTTTTTCTTCATCACCTGGATCCATCTTGATTTGATTATAGCCTGAATATGCATCTATAAAACTTAATAGCTCATGCCCTGCAGTAGCATCAATTAACTGGTCTATGTGCGGTAAAGGAAAGGAATCTTTTGGACAGGCTTTATTAAGGTCTGTGTAATCTACACAGACTCGCCACTTACCGTTCTTCTTTGGAACCACAACAGTATTAGCTAACCAGTTAGGATTTTTTACCTCACGAATTGAACCAATTTTTAGCAACTTTTGAACTTCCTCTTGAATCACCTTATTTTTGAAAGTTCCTTGCTTTCTTTTCTTTTGCTTGACGGGAGGATATGATGGATCTTCATTCAACTTATGAGTCATGATTTCCGGTGTTATCCCTGTCATGTCAGAATGGGACCAAGCAAAACAGTCCGCATTAGCTTTTAAAAATTCAATCAATTTACGTTTTTCCTCCGGGCTAAGATTAGCTCCTATGTACACTTTTCTCTCGGGCCAATGTATAAATAACACCACGGCCTCTAGCTCTTCTATCGTTGTTTTGATGTTCTCATTCTCCTCCGGTTCTTGAATGGTATCAGGCCTTGAATCCAGATCTGTTTGCTTTTGCTCAGGTGAGGTTGTTTCCGTGTTACCCTCACCTAAATTCTGTAATTGCTATTTGTCTTCACCTTTAACAGTTGAATCTGCAACGGAATTGATGCTTCTAGATGCTTGTTGATCGCCTCTGATTTGGCATATTCCCCATGGAGATGAGAATTTAATAACTTGATGTAAAGTTGAAGGAACAACTTCCATGTCATGAATCCATGGCCATTTCCATATCTACCACTTGAAATTTGGTATCTTTAACGACGCCTTATGCGAATGTGGTAAGTATTGCCTCCCCTTTTGTTACAACACTAGAGTTATCAAATCCCGACAAAGTATGCGCCTTTGGGATTAATTTATCCCCCGCTTGCATCTCGCGCAATACCCGTATTAAAACAATATTTACAGAACTACCTGGATCAACCAAAACTCGTTTCACGTTAGTATCATGTACAAGTAAATATATTACCAGTGTGTCGTTATGCGGAGTTATGAGCCCCTCGGTGTCTGCGTTGTTGAATATAACATTCTCCTCTTCCAGTACATGTCGAGGCCTCTTCCCGTGAGTAATTGTCACTTTTAAAACCTTTTTATATGATACATCATTGATCTCTTCACCTCCACTTATAACATTGACAGTTCTCTTGGGCGAAGGTGGTTTTGGAGGCTCCTGTCTGTTCTTCATGTATGCTTGTTTACCTTTCTCACTGAACAACTCAGTAAGATACCCTTGTTTTAACAAATGATCAACTTCACCTTGTATAAACCTGCAATCTGCTATTTTATGCCTATGATCGTTATGAAATTCGCATCAATGATCAAGGTTTCGTCTGTTCGGATTTGATCGCATTTCCTTTGGCCATCGTACCTTATCTCCCATGCTCCTTAAAACAGCCACGAGTTCAGAGGTGCTTACATTGAAGTTGTAACCACCGAATTTTGCCTTTAGACTTCCATCATCATCTCGTGACCCGCATGTGTTTCGATCATTCCCGAACCTTGATGTGGAGCCTGATTCCCTATTCCTAGGTTTGTGATCGTACCTTTGGTTATCTTTCCTTGATCGTGAGTCTTTCCCCGCAGGTCCCATGTATGGTTCGTACCTGTTTTTACCGGATCTCTTTTCATTTTTCACACGCCTTGAGCTTACCTTTTCTTCAGTTTTATGTCATAAAATAATGTCTTCTTCAATCCTCATCTTTGTATTGTATCTGTTGTAGACATCATTCCACGTTGTTGCTGGGAATTCTCGAAGGCTTTCTTTGAGTCGCCTCGTGGCTTCTGAACTCATCTCATTCAAAT
>NW_017671670.1:240815-258104 GCF_001879085.1 Nicotiana attenuata
GACTCCTAGCTTAATTTAGATTGAAAACAAACGGATTTCTATATTATAGTTATAATAATAGTAATGGTTTCAAAGTAGATAAATGATATCAAAAATCGATAGGTTTAAACTACTCGTTCGACGAATAAAGAATTGATAGTGGTCCAATAAAATAAAAGCATCTACGTCAATTAATACCCATTACAATTTCATTCAATTAACAATTAAGAAGTATCATAAAAAATTGAAAAACTTCTTTTTTCCTGGTCAGGTCAATAAAGTCATGAAATTCTTCGTTTTTTGATTTTTTATAAAAAATGGATTTATCTGAACCAATACATGATTTTCTTTTAGTCTTTCTAGGATCAGGTCTTATATTAGGGGGTCTAGGAGTGGTATTACTTCCCAATCCAATTTATTCTGCCTTTTCCTTGGGATTGGTTCTTGTTTGTACATCGTTATTCTATATTCTATCTAACTCCTATTTTGTAGCTGCTGCGCAGCTACTTATTTACGTAGGAGCTATAAATGTTTTAATCATTTTTGCTGTGATGTTCATGAATGGTTCAGAATATTACAAAGATTTTCATCTTTGGACCGTAGGAGATGGAATTACTTCGATGGTTTGTATAAGTCTTTTTATTTCACTAATTACTACTATTTCAGATACGTCATGGTACGGGATTATTTGGACTACAAGATCAAACCAGATTATAGAGCAAGATTTTATAAGTAATAGTCAACAAATTGGAATTCATTTATCAACAGATTTTTTTCTTCCATTTGAACTGATTTCAATAATCCTTTTAGTTGCTTTAATAGGTGCAATTGCTGTAGCTCGTCAATAAAAAATTTCTATTAAAACTTGGAATTCAAATAAAATTTTGTTCTGTCTTATCACATTCATTTTACTTCAATTCTATTTGAATTCCTGTTGTATAAATAGAAAGACTTTAGGTCAATCTAGTACCAATATATTTCTTTGTTCCATACTTGTTATATACTAGTCAATTAAATCGGTTGAATTGTTGTTCATATTGAAAGGAGTCGAGATTGATAAGGAGTTGTTTAATGATTCTCGAACATGTACTTGTTTTGAGTGCCTATTTATTTTCTATCGGGATCTATGGATTGATCACAAGTCGAAATATGGTTAGAGCCCTTATGTGTCTTGAACTTATATTGAATGCGGTTAATATAAATTTTGTAACATTTTCTGATTTTTTTGATAATCGTCAATTAAAAGGAGACATTTTCTCAATTTTTGTTATAGCTATTGCAGCCGCTGAAGCAGCCATTGGACTGGCTATTGTTTCATCAATTTACCGTAACAGAAAATCAACTCGTATCAACCAATCAAATTTGTTGAATAATTAGTATTAATCATCTAGATTCTAATATTGATAAATCGATTTTAAGTAGCATGTTTGCTACGTAAGGTGTGGTCTTGTTTGCAAAACATAAGAAATCAAAGTATTTTGGCCCTCTCTCATATCTCATAAACCAATCCAGAAGGGGGTTGATTAGAAAATTATGATAACTCATTGATTCATCTGGTATATAAATATATGATTATATGATTCGTTTCTAAGTTTACTCGATCGAAAATTTATAACATTCAAAAACGTATAGACCCAATGTCACATTCAGTAAAGATTTATGATACGTGTATAGGATGTACTCAATGTGTCCGAGCTTGCCCCACCGATGTATTAGAAATGATACCTTGGGACGGTTGTAAGGCTAAACAAATTGCTTCTGCTCCACGAACAGAGGACTGTGTTGGTTGTAAGAGATGTGAATCCGCCTGTCCAACAGATTTCTTGAGTGTCCGAGTTTATTTATGGCATGAAACAACTCGCAGTATGGGTCTAGCTTATTGATACGTTCGAGAAAACTCTACTTGAATCCATTTAATTTTTTTTTACCGACAAACCTGTGCTCGAAAATAAAAATATTTTGAGCACGGGTTTTTATGGTCCAAGTGTATCTTGTCTTTACTACGAATTATTTTCCTTGGTTAACAATAATTGTAGTTTTTCCAATATTTGCGGGTTCCTTAATTTTCTTTCTTCCCCATAAAGGAAATAGGGTAATTAGGTGGTATACAATATGTATATGTATTTTAGAACTCCTTCTAACGACTTATGCGTTTTGTTATCATTTCCAATCTACGGATCAAAAACCGTTACTATAGGTAGTCTATTGTTACGGTTTTAACCGTTACAAATAATTATTGGAATTACCGGGGCACTTAGCAACTTAACCATTGCAATAGTCTTAAAACCGTACCGATAGAGGTATATATGGCAACGTTTTGTATAACCGTAGCAATAAATCAATCTATGGTAACGGTTATATCGATTGTTACGGTCATTAATTCCCTCCTTATTTTTTCACCCAAATTTTCTATACCCGCTAAAATAAAAGGGCACACCATCTGAATTTTTAATTTTTATTTTTTAGTTTTTATACCTAATAAAAAACTACCAAATATGTATACACCTAAAAATTAGGGCACCATCTCCTCCAAGCTTTCGGAAATTACAAGGAGATACGATCTCCTCAATATCCATTCCCTCCCCAATTTTCACTCCCTCCAAACACCCCACTCACTTATACCCCCAACCCCACCCCAAACATACAGTAGAGTCAGGAGCGCCATTACCGACTCGCTCGCTCTCGGTAAGTTTTATGGAGTAGTATTTTACTTCTCATTTTCAGTTCCTCTCTATTTGCTCAATTACTCAAAATTTATTTTCCTTTCAAGAACCCTAGCATCGAGTTTCTACCTATTTACTAGTTCGCATCGAGTTTCTACTACTTAATTATTAGTTTTCTGTCAGGTGATGTATTTTTCTTTCTTCTTACGTGTAATTCGGGTAACCTTCAGCTCTTCTTAAGTATTATTTTCTGAAACTCTTAATATTTTTTGATTTGGTAACTGTTATTTCTATTTTATTTCTTATAGTAATTAATTTTTTAATTCGTACTGCTTTTTTAGCTGCATACAATGTGGTTTCCCCTTTTATATGATTTTGCAGATGTGTTGTATTACTATTGATTTGTCGAAATTCATATTTATTTTGTTTATTAACTCGATTAATTGACTGTGCTTGAAAAATATTTGGTAACTTTTTTATCTTATCTACACAATTGAGATCCGTATAATTGTACGATATTCAGCTTTAATCACCTTATATCTCTATGAAAATATGGAATATAACTTGACGATCGACAATCTCCTCCAAGCTCAACAACTCCTCCATAATCGGCGGCACCAGAGGCGGTATCCTTTAGAGTTTCTCCAAAGACTAGTTCAAAGACTTTTAAAGGCTGTGTGGACGCGACCTTTAGACGCCTTATTTTGTCACACCAACCGCTCGGTAGGGCGTGACTATCGTCGTGATGGAAGTATCGAAGGGGCAAGAATTCGAGATCGTTTCTTATTATTTTTACTCTATGAAACGCGAGGACTATCTGTATGCGGCTAAATTTGGAGAGCCCGATTTTACGACCATTGTGTCTTGCCGTAGCCTCACCTTGAAGGCCCCGGGGCACAACTCGAGGATTCTTCCTCGAGGGTCCTTTATGTCCGACCTCGAGGCAGCACAAATCGATGGTTACCATGAACAAGTGGGAAGTTCCCAAAGCACGTGACCGAAGCTGACAATACCTGCAAGAAAGGTACTAGTTTGTACTAGACTAGTGAATAGTTGTACCAGCTACGTTTCTTTGTAATAATTACACATGTATTATGTTGGAATTTCCCTTCCTATATATAAAAGGGAGCCTTATCATTTTGTAGAGAGACAACACACAACATTGAATATAAGAACAAGAACATTCTCTGTTGTCTAACTTAAACATATTCTCCTTTGATCTTATTGCTTACATTTATTGTATTTCATTAATTTTTCTTCATTTATTACTCATCATTGATCCTAAAAAGCCTTCATCAAGGCCCTTAGAACTTTTAGTTCTCCATCGACTGTTCGGAGCCTAACGCCCAGCTCGACCTCGAGGCCCCGTATAAGCCAGCTCGAGGCCCCGATTCTCAGCCACTCGGTTTGCTTGATACACTACTTTCAAGCTCTACCTTACTTTCTAGTCTCACACTTAGCATCTAGTGCCTAACAATAAATCACGTATTTTTAGAACCACAAAATCAAATCTAATTGTAATTACCATTTTCAAGGTAAACATAATTATATCACGATTTTATTCTAACCAAACGTGAGATAAACTCATCTCAAATTTAATCCCGAAATTAATTATCCTTTATCCCCGTACCAAACGAGCCCTTAGTGGTTAGTATCAAAATAAAAAACAATTCCTACCCCCTTTTAATTCCTTTCTTTTTCCTTCTTAGCAAAAAGATTAGTACTTCCTCCGGTCCACAATAAGTGACCAATTTGCTTTTTTATTTTTGGTCAAAATAAGTATCCGTTTGTATATCAAGAAAATATTCAATTAATTTTTCCAAAATTACCCTTACGTACGTATCTTTAAAAAGTCTCACATTAAATTATGCTGCAACATTTAATTAAGGGTAGTTTAGTCACACTAACTAGTTTTGTCTAGAATTTAATATTACCTTAATGAATGTGCCCAAAGCAAATTGGTCACTTATTGTGGACCGGAGCGAGTATTAATAAGGGCTACCTAAAATTAGGAGTTGTCAAGATTCAAGGTGCTGATGTCAGTTTTAAAGTTAGTAGAAAGAGGTATCTCCATTATTATTATGTACAACTCAGAAAGGTAGGTCTTGCGAATAGTATCAAAAACAATGATAATTTAACCCAACCCTTTAAATTCAAAAAGGAAAGGAACCCAACGAAACAACAAAGCACTACCATAACAAAAAAAGAAAAAGAAAATAGAAATAAAACACAACACAAACTCAAAGGACTCCGCGTACAACACAAATACTCCCCATTTCCAGTTTGTGTTGGGTTTAAAGCTTTAACTTTGAAGGCAACCATTTAGCCCCACTCCACAGGTGATTTTGGTTTACCCCTTCTTCGTACATGTATCTTTTGCTTGTTTTTTGAATAAAGTTTTAATCTTTTGTGTTTTTCAAGAATATTTTGGATCTGGGTCTTTTTTTTTTTTGATGTCAGTTTGAATTTGTTTCTGGGAGCCATTTTTTTCTGCTACTGAGTGTTTTCTTGTTTGTTTTGTGGAATTGATCAGGCTGCTGAATTGTCTGTGTTGGTGAACTGTACTTTGATTTTTATTGGCTAATCCACTTTAGTTTTGAAAATGTGTACTTTTTATCTTTTTCTTTTGGTTTGTTGTTTTCAATTTTTAAACTTATTGATAGTTGTAGGATCTGTCCAAAAATATATGCTTAGCTGACTTTTGTTTGAGACTGGTTTTTCTGAAAGTTATTATCATATAAAGAGTATGGACTACCATTTCCAGTATGTGAACTTGAAATTGAATTTGTGAACACTCTTTGACCTTTCAGATCCAGCTGATTTGCAAGAATAGAAGAATTTGCAGTTTAGAGTTTGATCTTGTATTGTGATGAGGTTATAATTGGGCGGAATGGCCAGATTAGTTGAACCATCTTGCTGTAGGAAGCTTCTTTGAATATGTTGACCAAATTGATTTGGTCCATTCTTATCTGAACTAAAATCAATTACTTTGACTGGAACAATTAGCTTTCCCACTTGTTGGAAAGGGTAGAACTTTGAAAAGGTAGTCAGTAATTTCAAGATTGGACAAACAAAAGTTGAGAGATCTTGATTGGTATCCTCTGGTTCAATTCTCGTATGGCTGTTGCCAAGAGCGACAGCAACGCTGAATCATCACTCTGTTCATGTAGTTGCTATAAAGTTGCAAACTTGAGTGAAACCATTTTGGACGCAAATCATACTGCTAATCTGCATGATCGTTACATTCTTGGAGAACAGCTGGGCTGGGGCCAGTTTGGGATAATAAGGACATGCTCTGACAAGTTCACTGGAGAGGTATTGGCCTGCAAATCCATTGCTAAAAATAGATTGGTGACGCAGGAGGATGTACGAAGTGTCAAGCTTGAAATTGAAATAATGACCAGGCTCTCTGGCCACCCAAACGTCGTTGATCTAAAGGCAGTTTATGAGGAAGAAACTTATGTACATCTAGTTATGGAGCTTTGTGCCGGGGGAGAACTTTTTCATCAGCTGGAGAGGCATGGGAGATTTTCTGAGGCTGAGGCCAGGGTTCTCTTCCATGACCTAATGGAAGTGGTAATGTACTGTCATCAGAAAGGCATTGTACACAGAGATCTGAAGCCAGAGAACATTCTCTTGGCTACAAAGGGTTCTTCTTCTCCAATAAAATTAGCTGATTTTGGTCTTGCAACCTACATCAAGCCAGGTATGTTCTCGTTTCCCTGAAAACCTAATACGCAACATTATTATATACCTTATCTTGAATTTTTTTTGTGCATTTTCAACTTTCTTATTGCAGGTGAAAGTCTGCATGGTACTGTTGGCAGCCCATTTTATATAGCTCCGGAGGTCCTAGCAGGAGGTTATAATCAAGCAGCTGATATTTGGAGTGCTGGTGTTATTCTGTACATTCTTCTTAGTGGAATACCACCATTTTGGGGGAAGACAAAGTCGAAGATATTTGATGCTGTTAGGGCAGCTGATTTGTGGTTTCCTTCTGATCGCTGGAATACAATATCATCTTCGGCAAAGGAGTTGATTAAAGGAATGCTGTGTAAAGATCCTTCTCAGAGGCTTACAACTCAGCATATTCTTGGTAGGTTATCCATGCAAGATATAATACAACAACAACGAACCCAGTGTATTCCCATGAATGGGGTTTGGGGAGGGTAGTGTGTAGGCAGACCTTATCCCTACCTCATATAAAGATATAATATGAAACTCATTATACTGTTACCTAGATAGAACTGATGAATAATCTTGATAAAGAAAACAGAGCTGACGAATGATGGTTGATGCATCAGGAGAATGCTGATTTATTTGTGTTGGACATCAATAATTAATTTGAAAGAATAGAAATATCAAGCTTAGCAGCTTGTGATTTAAGAGAATGAACCTACTAAGCGTGTAAGTGGATTGTAAACTGTGAAAACTAGAATATCTAGAATCTATTAGAAATGTTACTGCATCAGCTCTGTGAATTTCTGAAGGACTTATTATCTTGTATTCTTCTCAACAATCATTCTTATTCATGTGGAAATGAAATTGGGGGTAAAAAAGATATAGCGCAGCTGTACTATATCTCTGACCACCTAGGCTCTACGACATGATATATCAAATCTTAAACCAAACCTTGTGCGTGCGAGCTGCCCGCTTCTCAAAATGATCAATCTTCGAAATTCCTCAGGAGATGGTTTGAATTTTTCTTTTGTAAGCTGGAAAAGAACATTGAAAGATCCAATTTCTAACTGATTTGCTCTCTTTGACATTGATTTTTCAGTTCTTAAAGGTTTTTCCTTTTATCTAAGTAGTGAAGCAGTTGAGGATGTATCAGTCTGTCGGCTTACTTCTTTTTCTTACCTCAAACTTCATGATTTGACACTTTACAGATCATGCTTGGGTACGGGATAGCTCATCGCATTTTAATGAGCCATGCCTTAAAGTGCACGCAGATGAAGGCTCCTACCGCTCTTCGCTTATGGCAAGGAATCAGGATATCAGTTTTGGCACAGGTTCTGGCGTTTTATGTGATGCCCAATCGCCAAAATTCGCGTGCCGCCCATCATTTTCTACTTTACTAACAGAACAATCAGCAGCATCCTATGAATCCGCTTTATTCTCTTTCAGTAGTACTGGTGGATCAAATGGCCATGAGTTTGCTACTCCGGTTCCAACATTACCGAGTTTTACATTCTTCGGCTCAAGTTTAGTTGTTGATCAAGGGAGTTATGAAGTGGATTTATCTGTAAGAGCATCTGATGTAGATTTACTTCATAAAGGTAATTTTACAGTTTTCTGTTTTAGTTTCATCTTAAAAAGTGAACTGCTATATACTGGACTCCTAGGATTTAAAACCTATTTTACTTGTGTCGCAGATGCCAGTGTGGGGACGGTGTTTATGTTGTCAGACTCTCCTGTAGAGGTGGTAAGAGAGAGGTCAGTAGAGGTTAGAAAGAGTGGATCAAATGGATCTAGAACTCTAGGCATTCAGAGCAGGAGGAACCATACAATTGGTCTTGGTGAATTTGAGCAGCTTGATATTATGGTAACCGAATCAGTTATCCGATGGGCATCATGCACGTGTCTTCCCACTGCCACATCACTCAGGTCTTCTCTTGTCTGTTGAAAGTGTAGATGACATTATGGGCGAACTGACCGGTAGCTTGTGCTGAGAAAAAGAGTCATTAACTAGTATGTTCACTTAATGAGGTCATGTAACATGTTAGATTCATGAGCTTGCGGACTAAACCCTCAAGCTTATTCGCAACTCACAAGTTTGAATTTGGTAATGTGGTACTATCAATGATGTTTTCCATGTGTAGAAAGTTTACAACAGTTGATATTCTGAGTTTGCATGGCCATCTGTGTTGCATCTCATCTGCTGTAGTCCGAATGCGAGTGTTTGACATAAAATTCTGACTAGATGCATTAACTTTTTTTCCTCAAATCCTGAAGCTTATATAAAAAAGAACAGCCTGCTATTGCTGCAAGGTCTTTAACTAGAGTTTTGAGTTTCAAGCATGACTGCACATGATGAATATAGAACGTTATTTTTAAGAGCTTAAGTTACATAAACAGACAGTGTAAAGAATTTTTCTCTCTCTCTCTATCGTATATAATTGCGGGTTATTACTCGATTTTCCAAGTTACAATATTAGGCTTGATTTGGAGAGTTACATGTTGGAGATCAACATCACTATATAGTGCAACTTGTTTTTACTTTCTCAGTGCATGGAACATATATATAATATATTTTTAGAGTTTCAAGTGTGGCTTGTGTTGTACTCTCATTTACTTCAATAATACAATTAATTCTTTCTTGTGATTGCCAAAGAGCTGACTTTAGAGTTATTTTTGGTATAGGCTTTTTGCTTGTCAAAGTAATATAGTAGTATAATAAGTTTTCCAATCTGTAACCATGTGAGCAGGTACAGGTGGTAGACAAAATGATGGGGAATTTCCGCGTTGACATGCTTCAAATTATTAATTAAGCTATAGTTTATGTGGATCTCTTTTTTAGAATGGGACGGCCATATGGAGAATCAAATTTGGTACAAATACAATCAATTAGGCCTACACATTGACATAATGGGAAAATGTGGATATCGATGGTGGCGGGACCATCCAACTAAGCATTTTTCTTTTTCGTTCATAAGCGACAGATTTTCACTATCATAATTTGCCATGTTTGTGCTTTCCACTACTCTATGATCCACTTGGTTCTGTCCTTGTAGGTACGCTTTCTTGTAGAGTTGTTTCAATTGTCAAGTCCGAATTAAGCTCTTATAATTCCCTATACTGTGTGAAGGGCACCACATTTTTTTTACGGAAAAGGGCTAAATGTAGCACTGTACAATTAGAAAAGGTTTAAATGTACCATTTGTTATACTTTGAATCTATATATATCCTTGTCGTTACACTATTGGTTCCAATATATTCCTTTTCCGTTAAGTTTGTTTAAAGTGGACATTTAATCCTATGTGGTATTGACATTTGATGAGGTGGATGCCACATGGCTTGCCACCTCAGAACCCCTAACATATTTTACCTCTCGCTTTTATTTTTTTTCCACCATTAAAATTTTCTTCCCCTTCACCACTATTGCCATCATTACTGCTACCATGAAAAATATTGTATTTCAAATTTTAGTTTTTTATATATGGATTAGGGGCGCTGAGGTGGCATGCCATGTGGCATACACCTAATCAAATGTCAATACTACATAGGATTGAACGTCCACTTTAGACAAACTTAACAGAAGAAGGGTATATTTGAACCGATAGTGTTACGACAGGTAGGGATGTACATGGATCGGGTTCGTTCGGGTTTTATCAAAATCAAACCAAACTAATTATATCGGTTTGGATTTGGTCGGTTTTATCGGGTTTTTCGGATTTTTTTTTTGTTATATAAATATTATTTCAATCTTGCTTTATTAAAGTTATATATATGATAAGTGAATATATGTTTACTAAAAATTTTAAAATATGGGACAATTTTTTTAATAACACATAATAGTTTATTTTCTTAGTCGTCAACCAATATTTTGATTGATGTACGCTTTCAAGGTTAAACGAATTTAATAATTAAACATAAAAATCGATATGATACCTAAATATGATATGTTCTATGTAATTTAAGATTATCGAAATACCACTTCAAATTCAAAAAAGATATAAGAAATCTTAACATATGAATATGAAAGAACAAAGAGATGATTGACGCATTTCAATAACACATAATAAGAAAGTGATACAATCTATTATTTAAAGAAAATAAAAATGAATGCACTTTACACTTCTATTAAATATTATATCCCATAAGAGGATCTCAAATATTTCTAAACATCTTTTAAACAAAATTCTATATAAAGTCTTAAAAGTATATATAAAATATTATATATTTATATGTCGGTTTGGTTCGGATTTTTTTACTCAATACCAAACCAAATCAAACCAAACCTAGTCGGGTTTTTTAATCAGTTTGGTTTGACTTTCAATTTGGTGCAGTTTTTCGGTTCGGTTTGTACACCCCTAATGGTAGGAGTATATTTGGACCCAAATTATAACGAAGGGTATATTTAAACTTTTTCTCATAGTACAAGGGTATATTTACCCTTTTGTCGTTTTTTTTATAATGGTTGTATCGGGTTAGTCAGTGCATACCTCAATTATTCCACTAAGTATTTATTATTTTTATTACTTCCTCCGGTTCGCAATAAGGGGTAAATTTTAAAAATAGCCAGATTTACAACTGGTCGTTCAGAAAAGCCCAATTTCAAAAGCAATCGAAATTTAGCCTCTTTTTATATAAAGATAAATCTGAGCGAAAACACTGTCAAAATCCGAAAAATACTCCAGTATATAATGCTGGAGTTCCAGCATAAGTATACTTGAACTCCAGCATATTATACTGGAGTTTCACAATAAGTATGCTGAAACTCCAGCATAATATGATGGAGTTCCAGCATAAGTACACTAGAACTCCAGCATAATATACTGGAGTTCCAGCAAGTATATTGGTCCAGTATAATATACTGGAGTTTGGAGCATCGGTGCTCCAGTCTCCAGTATATTATACTGGAGCCAGCAAAGTATACAGGTCCAGCATAATATGCTGGAGTTCATACACAAGTGCACCGAACTCCAGTATATTATGCTGGACCGGTCTCTATTGCAGCAAAATAGTGGTTATTTTTCATTGACTTGGTAAACACTGACTATTTTTGATGGACCAGTCCGAAAACTGGCTATACCGTGCTATTTTTACCACAATAAGTGACCAATTTGCTTTGGGCACACCCATTAAGGAAATACTAAATTCTAGACAAAAATAGTTAGTGTGACTAAACTACCCTTAATTAAATATTGCAGCATAATTTAATGTGGGAGTAAAAGACTTGTTAGGGATACGTACATAAGGGTAATTTTTGAAAAACAAATTGAATTTTTTCTTGATTATATAAATGGACACTTATTTTGGATCAAAATAAAAAAGTAAATTGATCACTTATTACGAATCGGCGGGAGTAGTATAGGTATCCGATAATTTGCTCACCGAAGGTTAAGACATGAAAAAAGAACTTAATAGTTTTTATTTTTTTTATTTTATTATTATTATTATTATTTTTTTTTTTTGCTTTGGACCTTGATATTAAGGGTTTGCACCCATACATTGAGAGTGAAGGGCATGATAATTTACGATGGACGCAAACACTCATTATGATGTGATTTGTGCTTAAGAGGTTTTCATCCTAACACTTCTATAACAACAATAACAATCCAGTGTACATCCATAAGTAGGGTTTAGGGAGAGTAAGATGTACGCAATCTTAACTCTACTCTAAAAGGGAAGAGAGACTGTTTCCCATAGACCCTCGCCTAAGAAAAGATGGAAGAAATACTAATAGCAAATAATAATCATATAAGATATTTAGAAAAATAAATTCAAGAATACAAAAGAAAAGATGATAGGTGTACCGGTAGCAAGTAATAACAGTACAAGACATCCTAAGGCTTCTACCTTCACTTATCAACCACTAGAACAGCGGTTGAAACGAGAGAGACGCGTAAATTAATATGATCTCACGTTTGATATAAAGAATTAAGTACGGCATTTGAATTAAACTTGAACATCTTTGATAATTAAACTTTTTGGATCATAATAAAATTACAGCCAAACAAAAAAAAAAAAAAAGAAAAACAAAAAAAAGAAGATAAAAAGGTTTTACGAGACTAGCTGTTATTGTAGTGATTCCTGATTTTCCTATTTAATTTGAACGAGAACATAAGATCCCAACTTTAAATAACAAGTTTAAACTTTCTCGAACTAAAATGTTCATTTACAAGTTATTTGAGATGTTATGTTTTAATGTCATATTGTTAGTTTACTATAAAAATCCACTTTAGAAGTCTTATATTTATGAGTGAGCCAAAAAAAAGTGTCAAAATCTTATGAACAATTTGTTAAACCTCGACATTCTCTTGTTATAACAATTCAAATAGTACACCTTAGTCAATTTCACTAATATTAGCATAGTTTTCTTAAACTAGTAAACGAAATTAAAATAAATTGTTTTTACATTTAATCAAGACAAAAATTGCTACACCGATGTTTACACCAAATTAAATATGAATACATGGCATTGAAAAAAAAATATTAGGACATAAATGGCACATGTCTTGGCCTACGACTTTTGACACTCAACCATTGTGACGACCCGACCCGTCGTCTCATGTATTACAGTCCCGTTTCCCCCATTTACTGCTTCTTCATATTTCTTTATCAGCAACGAGTGAGTTATAGTTGAATTGAATTGGTTTGGATAGGAAATGAGACACTTAGTCTCTTTAAGGAAGGCTTAAGTTGGAAAGGTCAACCGGACGTAGACTTATGAGATAGAAGGCTCGGATGTGATTTTCGGTGATTCGGTTAGCTTCGGGGGATGATTTGTGACTTGGGAGTGCGATCGGAATTGATTTTGGAGGCCCGGTGTAGAATTAGGCTTGAATTGGTGAGGTTAGTATTTTGGCGAATTCCGGTAGATGGGTGAGAATTTGATCCGGGGGTCGGAATGGAATTCCGAGAGTTGTTGTAGCTCCGTTAACTGATTTTGGATATGTGTGCAAATTTTCAGGTCATTCGGACATCGTTTGGTCGGGTTTTTGATCGAAAGTGCATTTCGGAAGTTCTTGAAGAACTTAGGCTTGAATCTAATGTGAATTGATGATTTTAGTGTTGTTAGGTGTGTTTTGATGATTGGAGCAAGTTCGTATGATGTATTGGGATATGTTGGTTCCTTTGGCTGAGGTCCCGGGGGCCTCGGGGTGAATTCGGGTGGTTGAACGGAGAATTCGGAGTTTGTTGCATGTTTGAAGTTTGCTAGTTCTGTCATTTCCGCATCTGCGGAAAAAGGACCGCATAAGCGGTTCCGCAGATGCGGCGTATTGGTCGCAGAAGCAGTCCTTGAGGGACCAGGGTTTTCCGCAGAAGCAGACGTGGATCCGCAAATGCAGCGACCGTAGAAGCGGTTCTAGACCGCATAAGCGGTCCGGGGAAATTTAAGTGAGATCGCAGAAGCGATCGTTTGGTCGCATACGCGATGACCGCAGGTGCGGCATATTAACCGCAGAAGCGGAAAAACGGTCTGGGTTTAAGTGAACAGTGGTTCACGAATTGGAAAGAGAAGAAAAATATTTTGGACTTCGGCTTAGGCAGTTTCTTGGGCGATTTTGAAGAGAATTCGAAGGGGCTTCATCAGGTATGAACTATTGGACTCGGATTATGTTTATATAGTGTAAAATCATGGATTGAACATTGAAATCGAAGGGATTAAATGCTAAAAATGGAGGTTAGGGCTTGAAACTTAAGAGAGCTTAAATTGATGATTTGAGGGGTCAAATGGACTCCGATTCTTGTGAGTTTGATATGTATAGACTCGTGGCGAGATAAGGATCGTTTTGATGTAAAGTTTTCTGGATTTCGAGAAGTGGGCCCGGGGCTCGGGTTTTGCCAACTTAGTGAGTTTTGGTGTTTTTCGAGTCTTTTCGATTGGGTTATGTTTCTTTAGACTATTGTAATGTATTCGTTGTGGTTTTAATCAGATTCGGCGTGCGAAGAGGTTGATTCGAAAGGCAAAGGCATAGCGAGCTAGACTTGTGGCCGGCTTGAGGTGAGTAATAGATGTAGATGATGACCTGAGGGTTTGAAACCCCGGTATATCACATTGTGACGCTATATAGAGGCGAGACACGTACTCTATGACGAGTGCAGGGTCGATTGTGACTGGGGATTGTGACCTAGTCCGTTCCGATTGATGTTCGTACTGTGTTCTTGACTATAAATTGTTTGGTAATCATCCTACTTGGATTTTTTGAATATGTTTGGGGCTTTGTGCCTATCATTTGCATCCTTCAGGGATCCTTATCATTGCTTCCATGATGCTTAGCATATTTCATGATATCAGTCCTGAGTTAGACACTGCCTCGAAATGTTTAGTAAATAAATAAAGGTTTAAACACTTAGCTCTATAATTCCTAATAATTGAAACTAAAAAAAATGAACAATTTGACTGTGCCCGAGTGTGGATCGGGCTGCACGCCGCAGCGAATGCTACGATGATATTGCGCTTGGGCTGTAGGAGCCCCTCCGGAGTCTGAACCCCCACAGTGAGCGCGGGTACCCAAATGGATCGGGCTGCGTGCCGCAGCGGTCATGTGCATTGCATTGCATTCATGCATTTATACCTATTTGTCTTACTTGTCCTGGTATTGTTGTTGTTCCACCTTTTTATGTGCTGAATCACTGATCATAGCTTTATATTGTAATATTTCGGAATTTCTTACTTTCAACCATTATATATGTTTATTACTAACTGAGTTGGAAGTACTCACTTTACTCCCTGCACCATGTGTGCAGATTCAGGTGCTCCGGAGACTTAGTGGAGCTGTTTGCTGTCTTCTTGGATTTTATCTTCAGGAGTTGTCGAGGTAGCTGTCTGACGTCCGCAGGACCCGACTCCTCCCCTTTATTTCATTTATTTCTTTCATATTCTAGACTTCTTTAACACTAGGGATATATATTACTCTATTACATCTAGAGGCTCCAGACTCGTGACTCCAGATCTATTGGGGAATGTTTGGAATATTCGTTATTATTTTTCGTACTATTTTATTTAGATTCGGATTGGAACCTTGACATTTGCTATCTTAATCGTATTATTTGTTAACGGATTACGTATTTGGGTTTAGAGTATTTAATTGGTCGGGCTTGCCTAGCATCAGTGTTGGGCGCCATTACGACCGGATTGGGGTCGTGACAAGTTGGTATCAGAGCCTAGGTTACTAGGCCTCGCGAGTCATGAGCCGGTTTAGTAGAGTCTTGCGGAATGATACGGGGACGCCTGCACTTCTCCTCGAGAGGTTGCAGAACCTTTAGGAAAACTTCCCATTCTTGGAATTCTTATCGTGCGTACTTGATTCAACTTGAGATATAACTCTTGAAATTCCTTCCACACGTCTGTATGCACACGTGAGCGCTCAGTATTATATGTGCCTTGATTGTTTGTGATTCCCCGATCGAGGGGCGAAAGGTAATCTTTGTGAGTATGTTGGGCGAGTCTGGAGGACTTGAGGCCGGATCTTTGCCTATGGCTTGAGCACCGAGGTGCTGATTATGTGAGCAAGTGTTTCGAACTTATATGTTCAGTATTGTCCTTATTAGCCGGAATGGCGGTTGGATATCCATGTGATGAGTATGTAGTACTGCGAGATGTATCTATGTGATCTTGGTAGTGACGAAGGAGTCTGCTGAATAATAGATGAGCTGTTAAGTGTTCCATTCCTATTGTGATTTGATGTGTAGTCCGAGTTATGGGCGCATGAAGAATATTGTCGTACCTCCTAGTTGGGAAGTGAAGTGCATTGCATGCGGCGGTATGAGTTCGGACTCAGGAAAACTAATGACTGAGTAGCGTATATGATGGTGAAAGGTATGCTGAAGTACTATATTGAGGCGAAGCAGGGGTCATCTCCTGCGGGGTGTTCTTGAGTGGTATGGTCCTTACGTGTATGTTAGAAGATCTCATGTGTAATTGAAGGGTATGTGTTGAAATTTAAAAATTCGGGTCGCTTAAGAGAGTGGACTCAGTTGATGTGGGGATAAATGCGAGGGTTGTAGAGGATTTCAGTACTAAATGATCTGTGTTTTCACAAACTTGTAGATGATTTGAGTTTAATCTCACTATGACATTGTGGCATCATTAGAGTAAAAGTGTTATGAATTGTTAAGTGTGTCTTGATATATGGCTTCGATCCAAGTTGGGGAGGTTGCTGTTGATTAGCTGATTGCACGGTTATGTGCTATGTTGGTTACGTCTCGAGGTATGCTGGCGAATCAGTTCTAGTTGCAGAAATTGAGCTGAGGATGGACGAGTGAAGCAAAATTTCGACAAAGGTTATATTATGTTCCATAGGGTATGAGAATTTCGGAATGTTTAGAGTTGTTGTTGGTAAAGAATGCTCGGTGCATAGAGCAGAAAGTTGCTTGGTTGTATTGGGATGAGGGTCTCATTTTACGGTATCGGAGTGTCAATAAAGCACGAGTGGTTCTGTTCGTTAAATCAGGTAATTTGCAGATGAATAAGAGTGAATGACTCTCGAGAATGGTTTTAATGTGTTCAAGAATCTACATGTAGCACTCGGGTGTTTTAAGGTGGTGTATGTGACTAAAGACAGTGTTGTCAATAGAAAATGTCAAGACTTGTGGTATTTTTATGTTGATCATGGGATCCTATGTGTCGATACCTGGAAAGTAAAGGAAGCGAATTTAGATTCGCAGAAAGTTCTCAGAGTGAAGTATTCTGGAATGTGGCATTTCTGGGAAACAATTGAGAGAGTATTCAGTGGCCTATGGGTCTTAGACAGTATGGTCTTATGTTCGAGTCTCGTGTGGTAAGCTTGGATTGAGGCATTGTGATGCTACAGCGAGGGATAAATATCAAGTGGACGATGAATCAAAAAGGGAAATTAGATAGATGGAATAGCTTGATAGTAGACCGAATCGGTATGGTAAGGATGTGATTAATTCTTCGTATGTGTTCAAGGTAATGGGCTTTTACAGGTATTGTGCAGCAAGGCTCTTGAGTTCT
>NW_017671670.1:259311-259881 GCF_001879085.1 Nicotiana attenuata
TCGGACATCGTTTGGTCGGGTTTTTGATCGAAAGTGCATTTCGGAAGTTCTTGAAGAACTTAGGCTTGAATCCGATGTGAATTGATGATTTTAGTGTTGTCAGGTGTGTTTTGATGATTGGAGCAAGATCGTATGATGAATTGGGATATGTTGGTGCCTTTCGCTGAGGTCCCGGGGGCCTCGGGGTGGTTTCAGATGGTTAACGGGATGAAATTTTGAGTTTAAAGGCTGCTGAAGGATCTGGTACCTGGTATTTCCGCTTCTGCGGAAATGGACCGCAGAAGCGAGAGGGGGCCCGCAGAAGCGAAAATGTGCCTGGGAGACTTTTCCGCAAAAGCGGACCAGCGGACCGTAGAAGCGGACCGCTACGCGATTGGTTTATATAATATTTCATCCGCGAGGGTTATGTATTTTCCACCATTTTGAGCGAGCTTTGAGAGCTTTGAGGCGATTTTGGAAGAGGGATTCAAGGAGGAATGATTAGAGGTAAGTTCCTTGGCCTAAATCTCGAGATTTTGTTAAATTTACATGAAAATTGTTGGAATTCATTAAAGGGGTAAAAGCTAGGGC
>NW_017671670.1:264209-265234 GCF_001879085.1 Nicotiana attenuata
AAATGCCACGGGTTGAGCGGCAAGGTGCATTGGATTATGTTCTTGCAGAGTGGTATATATTTCAAAAGATGCAGCGGACGGCTGAGAAGGATTGCTTTTCTTAATGGGGCATTCGTGATGGATGTCAGTGTAGAGGTTTCTACCATTGATTCAGTTCCGGTATTGAGTGACTTTTCGGATGCGTTTTTTGTGGCCGAGCATGTCGCCAGGTGAGATGGCGGATTTTGGTATTTATTTGGTGCCGGGCACCGTATCGTACGGCTCTGGCAGGAGTTATAGTAGTGGAAGGAGCAGCTTCAGGCTTCTTGGTATTGAGTTCGTTGGCAGGCCAATGCGGCTACGTATTTAGCTTGAGTTAGCTTGGTTAGTCTTGAGTTGTATTGTTGAGGGACAGGTGGATTCGATCTTTATTGAACTTGTTAGTGATTTGGGGAGATCTATGAGTTGCTTTTTCTGTGCTGTGAGGCGTTATGATTTGTTGGTTATGGGCACACGTGGTGCAGATCTATTGGGGATTCATAGTGGAAGTCTAGCGGGAAGAGTAATCGGATGTTGCTCGGTAAATGGAGCGTGGGTTATGACCTATCAGGTGGCGTGTCGTATGTTGTTTATTTCACCGTGGGTGCAATGAATTGCCTTGATTTCAGACATCAAATTGTGTGTCGCTGTCGAATTTTGATCACAGTGTCTTGAGGTGCTCCATGTGTAACAGTGTTTGGATAGGATCGCGCATTGTAGCGAGGTTGCGTTGAGTTATGACCTTTCGTGGTAGATTCAGGTGTTCTATTTCTATGATGTGAGACGGGGTCTCAGCCTCGTGTTGTGATGATACTGATGAGCTTGAAGTACAGCTCTTTTGTTTGAGTTATTTTTATGATTTGAGTATATTCAGGTCGTTTCTTGTTGGTACGCGTATTATGCAAGTTGTGGCTTAGGCCTGTATTGAGGTATCATATCACCAGAGTGGTGTGTTGGATTCGAGGTGATCGTTAGAGTTATTAATGAATACGAACAGAATTGATTGC
>NW_017671671.1:0-22108 GCF_001879085.1 Nicotiana attenuata
GCCTGCGAGGGTACAAATCTTTTACAAAGTGACGGTATTTCAATTCTGTCCACAGTTGTTTAACTGATAAGAGTATTTGTTCAACAAAGACAAGCTATCTCAGTCTTTTGTTGCAGCTGTGGTACAAGATAAACTTGTTCGAACCCGAAACCATATATACACCAACAGATATCCAGAGAGACATACCAAAAGCATATGGTATGGACTTAAGCTACATGACAAGCATGGAGATCAAAAGAAAAAGCAATGCAATTGTTGAGAGGAACACCAAGTGAGTCATACAAGAAAATACCAACATATCTTTATATGTTAGAGTACGCTAACCCAGGATCAGTGACACGACTACACACTAAAGGAGATGGGAGCTTCTTGTATGCATTTATAGCTATATATGCATCGATTAGAGGATGGATCTATTGTAGGCCAATATTTGTATTGATGGAAGTTTTTTAAAGTCAACATATAGAGGGACCATACTCACGGCTTCCACGTAAGACGCAGAGGGTAAGAATACAATCCAATTACATTCAGTTAAAGAAACAAAAAAGATTTTCAAATATTATATGATACCAGTATGGTATACAAGTATACCAACAGAGTATATAATTATTTTGCTACATACCTGCACCTACCTATGACTATACTACTATATGAAATACTAAACTAATATTGTGTGTACAATCCAATTACATTCAGTTAAAGAAACAAAAGAGATTTTCAAATGTTATATGATACCAGTATGGTATACAAGTATACCAACAGAGTATATAGTTATTTTGCTACACACCCGCACCTACCTATGACTATACAACTATATGAAATGCTAAATTAATATAATGTGTTGTAATTGATATTTTGTTCTTTGGGTTTACAAGACAAATTCTACCCCTCGCATATGCAATTGTTGATTCGGAAAATGATGCATCTTGGGAGTGGTTCTTCGTGGAGTTCAGAGAAACCTATGGACAAAGAGAGGGAATGTGCATTGTATCAGACATGCATGATGGTATATGGAGAGCAACTTCAATTGTCTATCCAGAAGTCCCTCATTGTGCATGTATGTTCCATCTGTGGAACAACATAAAGACAAACTTCAGGAAGAGCCAAAAATAAATCAAAGAAGTATACTTTGCGCTAGTAAGAGCATACACTGTTGAAGAATTCAACAGGCATATGGTAGAGTTAGAAGCTATTGATAGTAGAGTGAAAACATACCTGATGGATATTGGATATGATAAATGGTCCCGGGCGCATTCCAAGGCAAATAGAACCATGACCATGACATCGAATATTGCGGAATCAGTAAATGCAACAAACAAGCACGCAAGAGACCTCCCAGTTGTGAATTTGCTTGACTTTATGACAACATTGATTCAGAAATAGAATTACACCAGTCGGAAGGATGCCGTAGAATCATTTATGAAGATTGGTGTAAAGTATGAAAAAATATTGGCAGATAATACTATCTTATCACAGACGATGAGGGTATGCATTTTCAGAATCATAAAAGCACTACATGTACTATAGTTTTACTTCTTCACCTTAGAGATTTCACTAAACAACTGAATATTGTTATTCCAAAAATACTATTACTTCATACAACTAATGACTTTTCTTAATTAAAATTATATTAGGTGTTGCCATCAACTCAATTCTTATATTTAGTAATTGATGGCGAAACAAGAAATGTGGTGCGCCTACATGGAAAAAAACTGCACTTGTGGAACGTTTCAGCTAGACGATATTCCATGTCCACATGCAAAATTCCATATGGACTCATACAAGTATTGCTCGGATTACTACAGCATAGACTACTTGCTGAAACATATGAGATACCAGTAAATCCTTTGCCTGATGAAACAACGTGGCAAATTCCAGAACATGTCTCTTCGCAGGTGGTACTGCCACCAAAAGGAAAAATCAAACCAGTAAGACCTAAAAAGAAGAGAGGCATAGGAGATTGGGAAGGAAATACAGTTACATGTGCACTATGCGGGAAAAAAGGACACAACCGGAGAACGTGCCAAAATATTCCAAAGGGAGATTGATATAATGCTTTAATGTTTTTATAGAACTCATATGTCGTAGAATCATACCATTTGAAATTCAAAGAAATAAAATGCATGTCTTGCACTAGACATATATTTGGTATGGTGATTCTTTGCCAAATTACTTTTTGGCAAAAAATTTATATGGCTACTTATTTTTTCAATAAGAATCTGTTTATTTTCTATTTTAGTATATAAAAGTGGGATGCATTTACATCTAGTTGTTGCAGGAAAAAAGATGCTAAAATATAAATGTGATACCCAAGTGTTATATCCGTATACCTTATTGGTATATCTGTATACCTTATTGGTATCAAAATATGTGCAGAAATTGAAGTGGCGCCCCAAATGCAACATTTGTACATACATCGTTAACAAAATGGGCACGCTTTGCAGCTCATGTCTATATTGAAGTATTGTACATGCAGTTATTGTACATCATCAGGTACATAAATACAAGGTGATACCCAACTGGTATATTTGTATACCTTACTGGTATATAGTCGTATTGCACTAATATGGCTAAACCAAAATATGCGCAGAAATACAAATGGTGCACCAAATACAACGCGATACCCAAAATGCACACGCTTTGCAACTCATGTCAGTACTTACATCTAGTTGCTGCAGGAAAAAAGGTACTCAAATACAACGTGATACCCAAATGGTATATCAATATACTTGATTGGTATATAGTTCTACTGCACTAATATACCTGAACCAGAATCTTTGCAGAATACAACTGGTGCAGCAATGCAAATTATGCACAGATTTTCTTAGATTCAACTACAACTAACAACTACTCTCAATATAATTCAAACCCAGTTCACTTTCTAAAAATATTTCTTCTCATTCAAATCAATACTCGCCCTGTTCTTCAACAAAAAAATAACATAGTTCCTCTTTTTGAACGTCGTAACTCCCTTAAAAATACACCTCCAAAAATAACTTCTGCTGGTGTATTACAGTGAACTAACAATGCTCCTCCTACTACAAATAGCAGTAGGAGTAGGAACTAACAGTGCTGCTGTAACAGCTATGTTCTACATTAATGGCTTGACTTCAAGTGCTGACAAAATTCTGTCCCCGAAAGGCACTCCTAATAAACCAACAACTTTATGGAAGAAGCGTAAGAAAAGCCTAATAAAACAAACTTAAGATAGATTCCAACATTAAAATAGTTATAGCAACATATTGTACTATTACAATTGTATTCCTAGAAAACACTTTTAAAAGCTAGCATTTTTACAATCTAATAATGCAAAATACCATACTTCACCAAAAACTATTAAAATCCTGCAAAGTTTTCATGCTACGATTAACTAAAACCAAAAAGAGACCTATACTACTTCTTGCGTTTCTTTCCACGAGTCTTTTTAGGTGCTACTGGAGCCTCAGATTCACTTAATTCGCCATGCAACTGCTTGTTCCTCCCATAGTGCCACAACAGTATACCAAACCTAGCTCGAAGACCATCCACATCAAAATTGGCAACAAGGATTGGAAGATCTTCAATAATATACTCAGCAAAGCATGCAACATATACTCCACAATTTCTGAAATAAAACAAATGAATAGAATATAAAAATCGAGTAGAAGTGAAAAATGTTAATATGAATGAGGAAAACAAAGTAAAAAAAAGTAATTATTCTTACGAATTTTGCTGTGTTGGCAGATTTGTAATCAGTTCAATCTCAAAAGGATCAGTCAACTCCTTTCCCATGTGCAGACCATTTTGTACTACAATGTCACTTTTTTGGTTATAAAATTCAATGCTAACTAGAAACAGGGGGATCAACACAACATATGCCTCTGCCACCCTTTCAATAGCTTTTTTGTGCTTTCGACTACGTAGCGAGTCATATACGTAAAAACATCTCTTGTGGAATGATACACACCCCAATAGCCAATGCCACTTTTCTGCCAAATTAATTGGAAAGAGGACATGATCAACCTAGTGCCATGGAGTGCTGCAATGCATCCTAAATCCTTTCATGTACTCCATGATATCGTCTGATCTATCAATCAAATGATCTTGTTTCCCACCTTTTACAAATTCTGTGAAAACCCTTTGAATGATATTATTAAAAAGAGTATATGTAGTTGTGACTTTGATTGGCATATTAATTCCATATTTCGCCTTCTTCCTAAAATAGCAGCATATAATATTCAAGTGCTGCAAAAAAGAGAGGAAGAAAACATGACAAACACTAACAATATGAATGAACTACTACAACAACAAAAATAAAAAGCAGTACACATACCGAACTAGACAGCGGCCTGCCTTAATAGTTTAAGGTATGGAGAAACGTCTTATCATCAATCTGTTCAACTTCAAAGTCAAAACAAGAGTCCAACTTTTGATCATCAGGTAAATACACTTCCCTATTTCGTATAAAAGAAGATATGGATAAGAAATATAGCAACAAAAATTAAGAAAATATGAAAACAAAAGTACATGGAAACGAATACGCACTCTCCCAATTGCATGTTTGCTTCGACAAAGTTTTAGAATGCAGTCGTAAGCCTATAATCAACAGCCACTGAAATGTCATTTACAAATGAAAATCTTCCTTTGATAACCTTTGAGGATCCCCCAACTGCATTAACACCAGATTGCCAGTCATTCCAATACGGCGACTATTTTACAGCTGCAGGGCGCCTTCTCCATGTGAAAACTGCAGGAGTAGTTTCAACATCTGTTTGTATCTGGACAATACTTCTTGATACCGACTGATCAGGTTTAGACTTATTTACATCACGAGTTATCAGTTCATTTCCAGATTGATTTACATTACGTCTCCCTCATTGTGTAATGGCAGCAATTAGATCAAGTTGAGAATCAGTATATTCAAAATCAGAATCCAAGTGAAGATCACCCCCCGTGTCGACATGGAGCTTAAATTAGAAAATGCTAGTGAATAAACAAATATACAAAGTTAAGAAATTTAAAAAAAGAATGAAAAGTTATATATAGAAGACATTATTAGAAGGCAAATTCACATTACTGCCACCAGCATCCACTTGACCAACATCATCAACCCGAGATGCTGAACACATAAAAGCATTATCACCATCACTACTTAAATAAGAAAAACTATCAAAAACCTCTCATTTACATACTAACTACAGAATTAGTAACATCAACATCGTACCTTGTGGAGCAGTATTAGACTCAATAACAGCATCTGCTCGTGTCTGTGCAGGGATTCCTGATGGCACCGGAGCAGGACCCGACTTTTTAACATCATGAGATCACTGCTTATATGTTGATTGTTGTGTAATGGCGGTGATTTGATCAATTGTAGATGCAGACAATTCAAAGTTAGAATCCAAGCCAAGATCATGCTCATTTACGAAGGGGGCTGAAAAAAGTTCAAAAAAAAGGTTAGTGAACGCACAAATACATAGAGTTAAATAAATAAAAAAAGAATAAAAAAATTACATATACAATATTTTACCAGAACGCAAATCATCATTAACTGCGCCATGACTTGCTGTGACGTTCTTCACATTGACACCAGTGGCACCTCCATCTCGACCAACCCCACCAAAACCAGACACTAAACATATAAAAGTATAAGCAAGAGTACTATTTTCAAAAAACAGCAGCAAAAAAATAATCAAATATGTGATTTACATACTAGAAGGCGCTTTGGGCGTGTTATCTCCAATAACTACAGGATCATTCCCAACGTGGCCCCTTTCAAACTGGTCATAATCATTATGCATCTCATGAAAGTCAGGATAATTATCCTGTTGCTTATGCTGAAAATGAGAAACTAACAATTTTATTATTATGTATATTACAAGAATACTATGTGCACTAAAAGTAAAGAATGGAATAGTATCCTATAAACATATATTTCATCTTTGAACAATATACTATAGCATTATATTATATAAAAGTTCAATACCGCTGAATTTCCCTCTGGTTTCATTGACTGCCTACCAATAGCTGCAAGCACCTCCTCAAACTTGGTCTCTACAAAAAGCTTCAAACCTTGTAACTCCTTCATTACCTCAGCATTGGTAGGTTGGAAATCACCTCCAGTACTTTCATGCATACTTTGTGTCTTTGGTAATTGAGTGCCAAAAACCTGAAAGCTATCGGGCTGACTGTCAGTGCACTGAACTTCAATTTCAAAGTAGACCACGCACATCAATTAGTTTCTTCTCATCATCAGTTGGGGTGATGTTCTTTAGCTGTAATTATTAAGCACACTAGTTAGAAACAGAATAATAAAGTATGGAAAGATAAAAGATCCCTATTACCATATGATACCAATATAGTATACATGTATACCAACAGAGTATATCACTGATATGGGATATTGCTACAACTAATTCTGACTAAACTATTGTACCAAAAATATTAAAAGATGCAATAAAAGTATGAGAAAATTAAAAGTATAAGTAGCAATAAAACTATAAGCAGAAGAAAAGATCCCTATTACCATACGATACCAATATGGTATACATGTATACCAACAGAGAATATCATTGATCTGGGATATTTCTACAACTACCCATGACTAAAATACTGTACAAAAAACATTAAAAGATGCAATAAAAGAATGAGAAAATTAAAAGTATAAGTAGCAGAAATGATCCCTATTACCATATGATACCAATATGGTATACATGTATACCAACAGAGAATATCATTGATCTGGGGTATTGCTACAACTACCTGTGACTAAACTCCTGTACCAAAATATTAAGAGAGGCAATAAAACTATGAGAAAATTACCTGCTCGCGTTGTGAGCTAGACATTCGCAAAGCAACTCGTTCATTCGGCATTTGACCCATGACTACCCAACTCAAAATTCGTGGAAGTTTGTTTCCAATATGATCAGCAAAGTGACCATCCAAACTTGGGCAGCATTCATACAACCAAATCTGTAAAGCCAACGGGAAGCCACCGAGTCTATAAAAAGAAGGCTTATCTTGAAACTTGTTGGAACACTAGTCGATTGTAGCGTTATAAACATCTATACCCCCAGGGATAATTATTAAAATCACCGCACTCAACCAAGTTAATGTAAGACCGTGAAATAAGTTTTGAGTTGAGAAAGTAAGAAGCTGTTCACAAAATAAAGAACTGCTATCTTCAACGCATCATCATTTGTTTCCCATTTTTGCTTCATAAAACAGTCTGCTAGTTGGGCCAATGTCACGGATGCAGTCCCAAAATATTTTGAAATCAACCTATTCTCTGCTATGCTCTCTATACTTGTATCACCCTTACATTTCAGCCTAGTAACAAGTGCAAATTCACCCAAACCAAAGCGCAACCTATAATCATTCACTACAAACCGCATCTTATTTTTCACCTCATGATGTACTTCTCTAATAAGCAAATGGTGCATAACCCGAATCTACACAATGACTGGTGGCAGATTCAAAAAATAGCCAAAGCATGTTTTCTTAAACAGTCGAAGTTGCCTCTTTGATAAATTCTCTTTCAATTGACGAATAACATGGCAGTTGGTATCCCAATCAACCTTTGGTTTATAATCTAAGTCCATAGGCACAAGGAAATCCCAACACTGCAAACCATGTTTATATAAAATAATTTCAGAAATAGAATTCACTTAAAAAATGCAACTAAACCAACCAAAAATGTTACAACTACCATACGATACCAATATGGCATATAACTATACCAACAGGGTAGACAATTCTACTAGCTAATTTTCGGCAACTATAAATGACTATACTACTATTACATAACAGATAGGAATAAAGAGAAAAAGCAAAAAGGTATGCAGCTATAAAGTATTTTCAAGATACTGTACGATACTATTATTATTAAAGGAAATACAAACAGCGAAGACAACCAAAAAACGATCAGAAGCATATGATAGTATATAGCTATACTAACAGGGTAAATAGTTGTACGGGGTTGTTCCAACAACTGTCTATAACTATAAAAACTATCACATAACACACATACACTATGTCTATAGGCACAAGGGAATCTCAACAATGCAAAACATGATTATATAAATTATTTAAGAAATAGAATTTACTTAAAATTAACACAACTGACTATAACTATAATATAATACAAAAGCATAACAGGAAATCAAAAAATAACAATGTACTATACATTCGAAATCTCACAGATCATAATTTTAAGAAAATTACCTTCTTGGGTGCGACACCAATTTTTTTCTTCTTTAACTGAGAATCATCGCTACAATCAACATCTATTGGTTGAGTCTCTGTTTTAGGCACAGATTCACGTCGGCTTCCCCCTAGCTCAGAATCCTCAACAACTTTACCTTTTCCCTTACCAGTCATAGGAACACCTCCTATGACTGGTTCGGAATTTGTGTCGGGTAATGACTGGTAGGGAGTTTCATCGACTGACGAAGAATTAATATTGTTGCCTTTTCCACCCTCTAATTCTACATTTTCAGTTGTGTTTTCAACACGACTACTGCTAGGGTTACGACTAAACAGAGACTGAGAATCAGAAAATAAGGAAAAATTAGGACTGGACATGGCTGAGGCAACAGATTCAGCAGCTACTTGTGTTGAAGAATGGTGTTGTCCAGGGCGCCACCATCTTCGCACACAATGCTTCCGAACCATAGAGAAAACAACAACCCATAGACATTGATTCACAAAAGTACAAAGAAAAACACAAAAATCCTATGATTTTGAAAACCCACTTTCACTAAAATGTACTTTCAGAAGCAAAAATTTCACCCAAAAATAGGTAATAGCCGAAGAGATAGAAAAGAATCGGAAGAAAAAATTAAAACACGAATGTGGGTAAAATTTGCGTTTTCATGTGTTGGCTATGGAGATTTGGAAACTGTTCTCTTTAGTATAGTGTTAACCGTTAAAGGACGAAGACGGAAGCTTGGGCCGGGTGAAATAGGTGGGCTGGTCTTTAGCCTAGTGTAAAGAACGAAGATAAGGCTGACAATGGGTAACTTGGGCCGCGTGATGGGGGGCCGGGTAAATAAATTGGGCCGACTGGGCAGGAAGAGTAAATTGTTTGGGTATGGGTATTAAAAGGTAAATAATTTGGGCTTAATAGGTATAAAGTGAGATTTTCCCNTAATATAAAGTAAAAATATAAAACAAAAAAACAATCTTATAAAAAAAGAGTGTTTGAACAAAAGGATGCAAAGGCTTTAAAATCTTTATATTTAAAATTTTGAATATTTCATTATGAATTTAAGATAATAGAATACAATGAAGATGGAAAAAAATTGCACTTATAATTTGCAAGTTCTTTTTTTATTTCAAACTTACAAATTAAAGTTTATATTTAACAACAACTAAATTAACGAAAAAAGAGTAAAAGTAAATTTTCATTGCATAATACTTCAAATTAATCTAACAAACTAAAAAATTAAGCATAAATATGTCTAATAATTTTAGAATAACACAAATTGTCTCAAATCAACTTAAATACGAATTTCTGGAGGACGGTCAAGACAACTCTTCATATGCCTCCTTAAACAGCCTGTGCCCACCCACTTTGGACGAATATTTAAGACTAGACCATAATTCTTGCACTTTACTTTGTGAACTTCTTCATTTTCTTCTACCACCTCAAAGTGTTCCCAAACATATGAGCGCACTCTAGAAGTACGGGGCATGATTTTAACTTGAATTGAGAATTTGAGTTTGGGAAATGAGAGATGAGTGAAGAAATGAAGAATGGGGGGGGGGGGGGGAGGGTGTATTTATAGTTTTTCAAGGGCTAAATTAGTAATTACTAAAAGTGTTATTTTTTAAAAAACATTGCCCAAAAAAGGTCTATTCTTGCAATCAACCCGTTGGGCAATGGTCATATGACATTAAAAAAAATACAGATTTCTAGCCGTTAAACCGATCCGGGCAGGGCCGGTTAACCGGTTCAATAATAATTTTTGTTGACCGGGTTTACCGGTCCGATTAACCAGATCTTTTTTGGTGAACGGACCAACCCCCTAACCCAGCCAACCCACCCCCTGACTATCAGTCAGGGTCGGTCCGGGTTTCAATCGGTCGGGTCCGGTCTGGAAATAGGTCAACCCGGCCCGTTTGACAGGCTTAGTTAAAACTATCCACATTTCCGTCCTTTTTACTCTTCTAAACGATGTATTGCTTGGGCTTGTCTGAAGCATAGTGAAATGAAAGAAAAATATAAAGAGAATTTACTCACAAATTATTTGTACATGTTACATATTCTCCTTTTAAGTTATCACTATTTACTAAAACAGTTACATGTAAAGCTATTTTAATTCGATAATGTATATATTTTTTCTTTTACACTGTGTTAGTGTCAGTGTTATTGAACTGAACAAACAGGGGAGACGAGAGAAATGGTTTCCATGACCTACATTGCTTAAATCCTCTAAAAATGTCACCGCACTCGTGTCAGATCCTTCAAAAGGTGCAGGTGTTTTCAGCACCTGTCAATGAAGTTGAGTAGTAAAGATAACCATAAATATTTAAATAATTAAAACAAAAATAAGTCATAATTCACCAATAATCATTGATCATTTAACTTGCAATTTTGGTTAGGACTAACAACAGTGTCTCAAAGTTTGGGATGCCAAACTCAATATATAACTTTTTGCACATAAATGATCAATGGAGACAATGTTTTAACCAAAAAATAAAAAACAATTAAATTACATTGTCAACTACAAATATAAGTTATTTTTCTACCAAAAGATGTGCCAATCTGTACCCCAAATCCTCAAGTTTATATGATGATGCATCCGACCTAGATCCGCACCAGCAACATAGGAGACGACTCAATTATTCTTTCTGAAATTTTTGAAAATGGATTGACTACCATGTTGTTAAGAACAAGCTCTAGGTCTTTCATTAATGGAGTCGCGGAATTGAAGAAGAAGAAGAAGAGGGAACAGAGAAGAGAAGAGAGGAAAGTTCTGGAGAGAGAAAGTGGAGCTGAATTTTCAATCTCATTAATCGGAAGTACACCGTACAACTATTATATATCTATTATAAGATAATGTCTCCACTAAATATTCTTATGACAGCTAAGCAACTATCCTCTAACTAATTATCCTTCAAGAAGAGTACAATATAAATAGCTAACTGTACAACTATTTATTTCTATACTCCCTCTCAAGTTGAGAATGGAAAATATTTTTCATTCCCAACTTGGAAAGTAATGCTGAATGTTGTTAATGGCCTAAAGCCTTTGTCAAGATGTCTGCAGGCTGCTCTTGACTTGATATATATATGTAGTTTTTATCAAACGTTTTGCTCCCTTATAAAGTGGCAGTCAATCTCTATATGTTTTGTTCTCTCATGGTACATAGGATTAGCTGCTATTTGTAAGACTACCTTGTTATCACAATACAACTCCATAGGCATCTTCACATTCACCTGCAACTCCATCAATAGTCCTTTCAACCATATCAATTCTGCTACTGTATATGCCATACTTCTATATTCAGCTTCTGCTGAACTTCTAGATATAGTACTCTGCTTCTTTGCTTTACAGGAGATAAGTGATACTCCTAGCTTGATACAGAAACCAGTAACTGATTTCCTAGACATGGGGTATGAAGCCCAGTCTGAATAAGAGTAAGCCACAATTTCTTCTGCACCAGTGCTTGACATTAAGAGTCCAAGTCCAGGTTGATTCTCGACATACCTCACTACATGTAGAGCTGCTTTATAATGTGACCTTTTTGGTGTATGCATAAACTGACTCAAACACTGTAGTGCATATGCAATGTCTAGTCTGGATATCGTTAAGTACAAAATCTTCCCAACTAGCCTCTGAAAAATGTTTTTATCTCCAAAAGCTCATAAGAACTTTCTGTCTTTATTAGCTCATCAAATTCTGCACTAGTTAGCTTTAGATGTTGTTCCATTGGAGTTTCATTAGGCTTTGAACCTGAGAGGCCTGCTTCAGAGATCATCTCCAAGGTGTACTTTCTTTGTGACATTATGATGCCCTCACTTGAGCTAGCAAACTCAATACCTAAAAAGTATCTTAGTTCTCCAAGATCTTTCAGCTTAAAGTTTTTGTGCAGAGCATCTTTGGCTGATTGTATCTCTGCCAAATCATTACCTGTAACAATCAAATCATCTACATATACAAGTATGAGCACAAAAGCACCATTAGTAGTTTTAGTGAATAATGAGTAGTCATCTTTGCTCTGTTTGAAGCCAGATGTTAGTAGGGCTTGTGTTAGTTTTAAATTCCATTGTCGAGAGGCCTGTTTCAACCCATATAGGGATTTAAGGAGTCTACAAACTCTGTTCTCCCCCTTGGTACCAAATTCTGGGACAGTGTCATATAGACCTCCTCAAAGAGATCACCATTCAGAAAGGCATTGTGTACATCCATCTGGAAAAGAGGCCAATGCTTAAGAGTTGCAATAGCTATAACAGTCCTCATAGTAGTCATCTTAGCTATTGGGGAAGAAGTGTCATGAAAATCAATTCCCTCTTGTTGAGTATATCCTTTTGCTATTAACCTTGCTTTAAACCTCTCAACATATCCATCAACATTATATTTAATTTTGTATACCCACCTACATCTAATAAGCACTTTCCCTGGTGGCAGGGTAACTACTTCCCAAGTATTGTTCTGTTCTAGTGCTTCTATTTCAAGCTTCAATGCTTGAACCCACTTGTCATCTCTGATGACTTGAGAGTAAGAAGAAGTCTCAGTATCTGATGAAAAAGAAGCAAGGAAGGACTGAAATGGGAAGGAAGTTGAGAATAAGACACAAATTGTTGAATGGGATAAGGGGAAGAAGAAGTGGAAGGCAAAGGAGGGTGAACATAGTCAGTTAGCCAAATAAGAGGTCTAGTAGATTTCCTAGGCTGTAAAGATTGTGAGGATGGTTGATGTGACAAATAAGGGGAATTAGCAAGGGAGGATGGTGGTGTAGGAGCAGCAGGATTAGTTGAAGATGGAGGATGTGAGGAGGTAGGTGTAGCAAGGCTGGAAGAGGAAGAATGAGATGGTGAATCTGGAGAGAAGGAAGAATCAGCAGGTAAACTAGAATGATCAACACTAGAAGATGGTGGAACAAGTGGTTGCACATCATATATAGGAAAAAAATCAGAAGTAGGACATTTAAGAGCAGAATCAGGATATGCAAGAAACTTGTTTCTAGGATATTTGAAAGGGAAAATATCTTTTTTGAAAACAACATCCCTACTGACTAAAAATTTATTGGCTTCAATGTAATAGAGTTTGTAGACCTTCTGTGTGGGTGCGTATCCCATAAACACAGCATGAATGAATTTAAAAGTAAACTTGTCATAAAAGTTTGGTTTTGTGGCATAGCAAAGACATCCCAAGGTTTTGATGATCAAAGGTTGGTGGCTTTCCATGAAATATCTTATAAGGAGATCTTCCATTTAGGATGGGGCTAGGTAGTCTGTTAATAATGTATGTTGCTGTAACAATGCAGTCCCCCCAGAATCTCAAGGGAATGTTGCTTGAAACCTTAAAGCTCTAGCTACATCTAGAAGGTATCTATGTTTTCTTTCCACAACTCCATTTTATTGTGGAGTGTGTACACAACTACTTTTATGAATAATTCCCTTGTTTTGAAGAGATTAGAACATAAAGTGTTAAAGAATTCAAAACCATTATCTGATCTGAAGGTTTTTATAGTAGTGGAAAATTAATTTTCTACTAGGTGAAGAAAATCAGCCAATATAACATATAGATCACTTTTAATCTCAAAAGAAATGTCCAAGTCATTCTGGTACAATCATCAATAAGAGTTAGAAAGTACCTATATCCATTATGAGTATTTACTCTATATGGACCCCAGACATCCATATGAACAAGCTGAAATGAACTAGCAGACTTTGAATTACTAATAGGAAAAGGCAAACTTGTTTGTTTAGCTAATGGACAAACAGGACAATTACAAGCAGAAGTTGGAACACTAGACAAATGTTTATTTATTGCAGGAATTTTTTGTAAAACTGGAAGAGGAGCGTGACCCAGTCTTTGGTGCAATAGAGCATTTGTGTTTTGCTGAACTGAAGTGGTCATGAACTTAGAAGAAGAAAACAGCAGCATGTGTTGAAGGACTGAGGATGTAGAGGCCACACTCAAGCCTACCAATCCCCTTCACCATGCCACTGAACAGGTCCTGAAAGACACAAAAATCAGGATAAAAATGAACTGAACTATTCATTTTTTTAGTATATCTGGAAATGGACAGAAGGTTATACTTGAATTGGGGAACATAGAGTACATCATGTAGTACATCTGAATTAGGTAAAGTACAAGTTCCTATGTGAGTAATTTTGGTATTGTTCCCATTAGGCAAGTGCACAGTTACAGATTTAAGGTCAGAGATTGGATTAAAAGATGACAGTAGATTCAAGGATGAAACCATATGGCTAGAAGCACCAAAGTCAATGATCCAACTACATTGGTTAAAAAGTGAGTTACCTGCTATGTTTGCTACATCTGTAAGCTGAGTTTCCTTGCTTAACATCCTGAGAATTTGTTGGTACTGCTTAGTAGTGAATAGCTGGATAGTTGGTACTACAACTGGTATGTTGTTTCCATGTGCAACATTCTGAAGAACCTCTGAAGTATGTGCATTGCGTGTCATGTTTCCAAGATGCTCATGTGTTCCTCTTCTCCTATTGTTGTTGAACTTAAAACCTGGAGGATATCCCACTAGTTTGTAACATCATTCTCTTGAGTGCCCCTTCATGTGACAATAATCACACACACGGCCATTATTTTTTCTAGGTCTCACATTCGAAGCATTTGCAGCAACTAATGCACTACTCTCTACATTCAGAGGTGTACTCCCTAAAATTCCAGCCTGTGATGTGCCAATATTTACCCTTTGGCTTTCGTCTACACAATCATCGAGTAGGCCTGATCTAGTGTACGTGTTGGGTGCATCATCAAAATTTGACTCCTTTGTGGTACATAGGTATCATTTAGCCCCGTTAGAAACTTCATGAGTTTTTGTTGGTGACAAAATGTCACAAAAAGACTGGATCTTTCACATTCACAACCAGGAAAGGGAATTATTGACTCAAATTCATCCCTCAAGTCATTGAGTTTGAAAAAATACACAGAAACAATCAAAATGCCTTGTGTCAAACAGCTAATCTCCCTATTCATATGATCAATTTTGGTGGCATTTACTTTATTAAATCTCTCTTCCATAGCTTTCCACACCTTCTCTGCATTGGTTGAGTATACAATTCCTCTTCTGAGTTCTGGTGCAACTGAACTCATAATCCATGAGTGCACAATTGCATTACACCTATCCCACTAGTGTAATTTATAGGCATCCTTTTCAAACTAATCTTTAGTACATGAACCATCAACAAAACCTAATTTGTTTTTTACTAGCAATGACATTACCATAAATCTACTCCACCCCGAGTAAATTTCAGTCCCTATCAACAGTTGAGGGACATGTGAAATACCTAGTGTATCCGATGAATGAACATACAGTGGATCGTTGTAATCAACTTGTTGAACAATTTCATGTGAAGATCCAGCTACATTTTCCCTCATATCGATCGCCATTACGAGACAAAATCAGAAATCAAAAAGTAGAAGAAAAAATATATGAGAATTTAGGTTTTTTTTTTTACAGAAATAGGAGAAGCTGAAATGGGCAATGGATTCAAAAATTCCTAGAACTCTGAATCGCATTTAACCTTGCTCTGATACCATGTTTAGAACAAGCTCTAGGTCTACCATTAATGGAGTCGCGGAATTGAAGAAGAAGAGAGAACAGAGAAGAGAAGAGAGGAAGGTTCTCGCCGAGAAAGTGGAGCTGAATTTTCAATCTCACTAACCGGAAGTACACTATACAACTATTATATATCTATTACAAGATAATGTCTCCACTAACTAATCTTATGACAGCTAAGCAACTATCCTCTAACTAATTATCCTTCTAGAAGAGTACAATATAAATAGCTAACTGTACAACTATTTATTTCTACAGTTATCAATCAGCAAACTACAAGGATTTGGGGTACTATGTGGAGAGAATTTTTTTGGGATAAGGCCATAATATATCAGCGATCTACTGTTTCATAAAACTAACCATTCCTAAACGCCCTCTAGTTTGTGATAGGATCCGTTTTGGCAAAAATAACATAAAATGAAGAAGAAGAAGCTCCTCTCAAGTATATGATCAGAATATGTTGATTAAGACATCAAACCTTGGCTAAAGTAATAACAAACTTTGCTCACTAATGGACTATCAGTGTGTTGTATAGTAAAGCTTACTGGAACATCTGCAGTCTGTACAACCTATTATTCAAAGTTTTACTTAATTTTCGTGAAGTGACATGTTTGACACAACAGTAACAATGCTATCTACCGGATTTAGAATTATGATGCTTTTAGAGTTTAGAGAGTGGATTCTAAAATGCATATATATATATATATATATATATGGTTCGACCTCGAAGTGCATGGTTCTATCGATAGAGGCTTATCCAGGATTTCAAGAGGATGGGTGCACTATTGTGAAGAGGTGGATCTAGAATCACGTGTTTAACTTTAGTCTCTTACCACGAAATCACTACATTTTTGAAATTATAGGTTCAAAAATATATTCTTTCTAAATTTTTAGTGATTTCACATATATATCAATGCTCCGTGTATAAAATAAGACTGTCCGAAGTGGGATTTGAATTGCCAATTTTACTCGTAGAGGTGCACCCAATAACTATTGCACCATAGGATTCTTTGAGCATGAGTGCACGCACATATATTTAAGTAATTTTGAAAAAATATAACATTATTATACATGGTTTAGGGAGAGTATGAGTTTAGGCGAACCCATACCCTTAGGCCTAGATACGCCTCTATTGTATCGAACCCGCAAACTCATGGTTAGATCCACTACTGGTCATTGACCATTAAAGAAATTAATATTGTTGGCCTGCCCGTGCGCAAAAGCCGAAAATCTTGACATCTACAGCTCCACCAAGTTCAGTAGATAATTAAATTAGAACATATGGACAATTAACCTTTATCTTTAGGTGACAAATGAAGTGAATTGCATTTGTGAATTTTCCAATAAAGTCTTTGTCGATGAGCTAATCGATGTGAGGTAACGGGAGGAGACTTTCGGGCAGGCTTTGTTTAGGTCTGTGAAATCTACGCACATGCGCCATTCCCCATTTTTCTTTTTCACCATGACCACGTTAGCGACCCATTGGGGGTACTTTGATTCTCGAATAGAACCGTTGGCGAGCAATTTTTCTACCTGTTCGTGGATGGCCTCGTTGGTTGCAGCATTGAACTTTCTTCTGTATATCATACAGGCGGGTAGAGTGGATCGATATTCAACTTGTGTATTGCAATGTCTTTCAGGATACCTGGCATATCTGTGTGGGAGAAAGCAAACAGATTGGCGTTGTCAGCTAAAAATTTATGAAACTTACCTGGTTCTGTGAGTTTGGGGCCGATATAGGATTTTTTGTTATGATCGCTTTCGTCCAGCTGGACGAGATCAAGGTCTTCCACTGTTGACCCTGTGGCTTCCACGACGCCGGGGTCTCTGACGATGCCTGTTTGTTCGTCGGACTCAGGCCCCGACTTCGGTAATTACAATGCTCCTGAACCCTCATCTCTTAACTGTTGGTGTATGTGCAATCTTGGGCAATGCGGTAGCGTTCTTGAGCTGTGCGCTGTTCACCGCGTGCTGAATGTTCCCCATGGGGTAGGGAACTTGATGACCTGGTACAAACTGGACGGTATGGCCCTCATGGCGTGTATCCAGAGTCACTTTATAATGGCATTGTAGGCGGTATCTTGGTTCATGACATGAAATGTTGTTTCTAGGGTGACGCCCCCGGCCAGGACGGGCAATGTTATCTCTCCGGAGGTTTGTTCAACTGCATTGTTAAAACATGTTAGTGTTATGCAGCGTGGTACTATCTTATCCTCGAGTCTCATTTGTTTGAGAACTCCGGGGTGGATAATACACGCGTCGCTCACGTCATCTACCGTGATTCTTTTTACATCGGTATCTGAAATTCGTAAAGTAATGATAAGAGCATCGAAATGAGGAAAGGTCAAACCGTGGGTATCTTACTTATCGAAGATGATACTGTCTTCGAGGTCATCATACCGTTCGTGGGTGATCGGCCGTTTCAATTTGTGTGTGGTGGTGAACTTCACATGGTTGATTATTGCTTCGTCGCCTCCGCCGATGATCATTTGGATGGTTTGGGCGGGGGAGGGTGGCCTTGGTGGGCCTTGATGTGGTTCTCGCCCACGGGCAAAATTGGCTCTCCCTCGGTCGCTCATCAACTCCTTTAAATGTCCTTGGTGGAGCATGTTCACTACTTCTTGTCGCAGGGCTATGCAATCCTCAATCTTGTGGACCCGTTCCTGATGGAACTCGCAGAGGGCATTCGACTTTCTAAAATTTGGGTCCGACTTCATCTTTTGTGGCCATTTCACCTTGGGATCGAGCTTCTTCAGGGCGTAAACTATTTCTGAAGGAGACAAAAAAAAAATTGTGAGCAGATAATAGTGGAGGCATACCTCTTTCGTTTTGGTGAGTTCCCGTTTATGGCCGGGACGCCCCTTGGTCTTGGCGGGGAGATATTGGGATGGTCGCGTTGTTGTACGGTTGGTGCCTTTCCCGATTGAGGCGTGGGCCTGCGTGATCTCTTCGGCTGTCATTCCGACGATCTTTCCTTGATTCCATTTGGACTGTCGTTAGCCGTTGGATCAGACCATGAGGTCGTCTTTATCTGCCCTCACCTCGGCGCAGTAAGTGTTGTGAATTTCTTCCCAAGTGGTGGGAGGGTATTTCATGAGTCTACTTAATAATTTTTTGGTCGCCCTTGACCCGTTCCTGTTTAACCCATTTTGAAAGGCCGCTACCGCCTTCCCTTCTGATATATTTGGCAGGCTCATTCTTACTCTGTTGAAATGGGCGAGGAAGTCCCTGAGTCCTTCGCCAGGCGATTGCCTGACGACGAATATGTCTTTCACTCTGGCTTCTGCTTTCTTGGTCCCGGCATGGGCGGTGACGAACTTGTCAGCCATTTCTTCAAACTTCATTATGGAACGTGCTGGTAATTGTGAGTACCATGTTAAGGCTCCCCCTGTTAGGGTTTTGCCAAACTTCTTCAGCAGCACCGACGGTACCTGCTCTTTCGAAAGGTCGTTGCCTTTTACCGCCGTGACGTAATGAATGATATGGTCTTCAGGGTCCATTGTGCCGTCGTATATTTTCAAATATGGTGGCATTTTGAAAGTTTTGGGCATGGCATGTGGGGCTGCTTCCTCACTGTATGGCTATTCCACGAACCGGCTGACATCTTGTTTTGGCAGGAGTTTCGGGGCGCCTGGTGTCTCATCAAATCTTTCTTGGTGCTCCCTCATTTGGTCGCGGTGCGCTTTATTCTCATTCTCCATTTCTTCCATTTTCTTTAGAACAACTACGAGGGCGTCGTTACCTACATCAACAACGGTGTGTGGGTTACCTGTTGGGGGAGGAACATGTTGCTCGTTGATGGTTATTGGGGTGTCAACTCGTGCGGTGTTCCTACTCGACCCTTGAGCGGGTTTGTCGAGTATACTGCTTAGGGTACTTGTCAGCCACGCCTCCAATAACTTTTTCACTACGGGCGGCGCTTCTTCCGTCGTGGACGTGGAGGCTCCCTTCTCATGTGAAGCGGTTACACTTCCATGAGGAAGGGGAGAATCACTTTGCCTAGGTGAGGCGCTCGGCATCACATTATCCTCGTCTTCCTTGTCCACCTCGTTGATAGTGCCTAGGAGATTGGTAGTGACACCCATCACTGCTTTCAGCCTTTCCTCTTTTTTTCCTGCCATTGTTAGCTTGTGCAAACAAGAAAAATGGAGCTTTTGTTGTTGTGTTATTTTTTAAGATCTAGAAAAGACTAAACTTTTTAACTAGGAACTACCCACAGGCGGCGCCAAACCAATTTAATAAATAGATAATGGGTCAATCTGTTTGACCAAAAAGTTTTAAGCCCTTTTAGTTAAACCAATTTAATAAATAGATAATGGGTGAATCTGTTTGGCCAACAAATTTTAAGCCCTTTTAGTTAAACCAATTTAATAAATAGATAAGGGGTGAATCCAAGTTAAAAGTAATAAATTTCAGATCCGAAATTAAACAACTTAGACGGTATGGGGCCGTGTTCAAGTCAACAAAGGCTGAGTTAATGCTCAATGACTAGTAATAAATATGAGGACGAAAACATGCAATAAATGTGATAAATGACATTAAATGTAATAAGAAGGAATTTGTCACCCAAATGTTGGATGAGATGGATGATTCATTCCTCTGACTATAATGTGTGACAGCAGACAACGGAAGTGGACTAAGTGTTCTTGGATCTTGTGAGCTAAAGAGGAATATTATGTGATGGAACCAAACAAGAGAGACAAAACAAGCTTTTTGTATATTTGTGATAGTTAAATCATTACAAGATGTTCTTTCATAAAAGTTCTGAATCCCCTTTTGTTTCCTCTCTCTTTCTATTTATAAGGGATATCTCTAGAAAATCTTAAAAAGTACAATGTGGGAGAATATTCAACAGAATATTCCTATTCATAATCCTAGGAATATTCTAACAGCTGCAGTCGTTTGCTCTCTTCTCGATCTCGGCACTGGTCTCTCCCTTTGAGCGACTCCTCGCCACTGAACCGTGCTTGGTTTCGACCTCGGCCTAAGCTCGTCAGTCTGCATTCACTAAACTATACCTAATTTTGACCCATACAGTGTATGCCATATGTTAAACCTAGCCGCACTAATAATGTAACAAAATTGTAAACTGTTAATGTATATAACTTAATTTGTTTCTTTCCCCTCTTTGTGGGCGCGAGTGAGTAGCCAAATGAATATGCGCAAGCTTTTAGTTGTGGATAGGGGTAGCAAACGGGCAGGTCGGGTTGGATATGTACGGGTTGAAAACGGATAATGCAAAAAAATGGATAAATTATTCGACTCGAACCATATTTAATAGAGATAAAAATGGATTAATCGGCGGATAATATGGATATCTATATTATCCATGACTTCTTGAATATGATCACTTTTGGAGAATTCCTAGTCTCCCAAACTTGAGGAATCTTCAATTTGAGGCTTTACATATGTAAAAGTTAAATCGATTAGTTATCCATTTTCAAAGCGGATAAGATGGTTCTTATTCATATTTGACCCGTTTTTAAAAAGTTCATTATCACATTAACCTTTTAATGAATTATATGGGTGGATAACTATTTCTTTTAACCATGTTGTATCCCTAGTTGTGGATGTGACAATGGACTATAAAGGTGAAGGTGGACCAAATACTGCACATACTCCAGGCAAAGGGAATCCTCCAGCTAAAGGAGCCAATAATGCTCATTAGTTTTAAAATCATCATCTTCTAGCTTCATCTTTTGCCTTCAGGCTCCTTTGAGAATATCATAGTGATAAGTAAATAAATTACAAACTAAGTACTACTAGTATATATTTGAATTTTATCATGTGTGTTTAGAGACAGGAATACATGTAGTATTTCCTTTAGTTTGTAATATTTCAATTATTAATTTTTTTGATAATTATACATGGTGTCTAGGTTAGCTTGTGCGTACCCAGTGGCGGATCCACATGGGCTCATGTGGGTTTTTAAGCACCCATTAAATTTGACCATATTGGTAAAGTTGCATAGATAATTATAAAAATATTTAGATAAATATTGAGTGAGCACCCACAACTAAACTCATTTTTCCTCTTCTCTTGGAATTTTTTTCACCGAGCTCCCATGACTTTAAAATTCTTAATCTGCCACTGTACGTACCTTGACTAGTATTTGCAGTCTTCCACCAACATCAGTATTGAGTAACTCGGTCTACTATGGCTTAGACAACAGTATTTTTGCCTCCACTGAATTTTGAACCCAAAATCTCATCACTTTCAACCTGCTTCATCGAGCACTAGGCCATGAGGATAATGTAAAGCATAGTGAGGATCCTCACAAATCATATGATTAATTTTACAGACCCAAATGATTAATCATAATTTTGTGGGGTATCTAAACCTCAAAATTCTTCCTCTCC
>NW_017671671.1:22128-61785 GCF_001879085.1 Nicotiana attenuata
ACAAAAAAGAAAATGCCAACTTTTGAAAAATTTCACATCCATCATCACAAACTTCACAGATAACAATCAAACCAATATCCAACGCATGACAGAGTTTGCTCTCTTCTTACGAAAAGTCATCTTTTTTTCTTCTAGTTCTAATATACAGATCACTATGGACATAGACCAAATTATAACCTAAATAATTAAGTTTAACATATATTTTAGTAAAATTTTTCTAATAATCTACTTAGCACAAAACATGTCACAAGTTTATGAAGTCAAAAAGAAAAATTCTCTTCTCAATTTTTATTTCTTTTTGGACGACTATTGTTAGTCACGTTATCTCAACTATTTCTTTTGACCATCAGAATCACGTCTATATGAAATGATATATTATATGTAAATAAAAGTATATTCTCTAAAAGAAACTAAAACTTTTAAAATGAGATGATAATACAATTTAATAATAATCCTATGTTGTGTTGAATTAATTAAAATGTAGCAGAGAGACGGTGTTTATTGTTTAATCTCTTTAGGGGTCGTTTGGTGATCGGAATTAGTATAAAATTTAGGATTATATTATCACATATTTGATTATTATTAATATTATAATATCAAAATTTTGATATTATTATTTATCTGATATGAGATTATAATATCAGGATATCAGATAGGAAAATAAAATTAGGCATTCGAAACAGCTCATAATACTTGTCCAAATAATTGGTTTGATCTTCCATGAAAAATCCACGTCATTTTATATGGCCCACTTTTATCGGCAGCCCACAATTTAGCTGGCCCGTTTAGACGGTAGTCCAAAGTCTTTCCTTCACTGAGGACCTTCTTCAGTTCTTCAACTCTTTCAACTGTTTCTCAACTAACAGTTGAATACGTTGGCAAGTATTAATCTCTTACTTAATCACATCTTAGCTCATTAATGATAATTAATTCCCTCTCTTATAACTCCTAAATCTCGATATATAAGCTCATTGTGCTGTAAAATCCTTTGGATTAATCGATTTTTCTGGCAAAAATTTAGCTCAAACAATGCCGGGTATAGTTTCAGTGAAAACTCCGCCGGAGGCTCAGCCGTTGAGAATTTCAGTTCCAGATGAGTCCAATGGGCGGGTCGGAGCAAGTTCGGAGCGATCCGAACCCGTTAACCCGAAGAGTAACTCTCCTGCGCCGCGAAGACCTCCTTCACCGTCGCCTTCAACTTCACGCGCCAAGCCGTCACCAGATCGGAGCTCCGGGAAGAAGAAATCGCCGCCGGAGAAGATCGTCATCGACGAGTCGTCTCTTGACAATCCCGATCTAGGACCGTTCCTGTTGAAGTTAGCGCGTGACACGATTGCCTCCGGCGAGGGACCGAACAAGGCGCTAGATTACGCTCTACGCGCTGCGAAGTCGTTTGAGAAATGCGCGATCGACGGCGAGCCGAGTTTGGATCTGGCGATGAGCCTCCACGTCGTGGCGGCTATATACTGTAGTCTCGGGAGGTTTGAGGAGGCGATTCCGGTGCTAGAAAGGGCGATTAAGGTGCCAGAAGTTTCAAAAGGTGCAGATCACGCGCTTGCGGCGTTCTCAGGGTATATGCAGCTCGGTGATACTCATTCTATGCTTGGACAGTTAGATCGGTCGATTGAATGTTACAAGGATGGTTTGAAAATACAGATGGAAGCTTTAGGAGATACAGATCCGAGAGTCGCTGAGACTTGCAGGTACGTATCAGTTATCACAATGTCTCTTTGTTCATCTCTTTTGTATGAAATTTTAGAGCTGAATGTATATAAAGGATTCTTATAGCTGGAATTAAATGCTTCGAGATTGAGGTATAGTTGATCGATATTATTTTACAGTATCATTAAAATGTAACGCATTGAAGCTGGGGTGGAGCTATGTAGAGCCAAGGGGGTTCAGTCGAATCCCCTTTTTCAAAAAACTTATACTGTGTAAATAGAGTAAAAATGATTTTTTGTGGTTATATACAAACTTTTGAATCCCTTTCATACATGGGTAGATTCTAGTGTAGTAGCAAATGTAATGGGCGAAAATTGATTTAAGTTACAGGTTCTCAAATCCCAAGTGTGATGTTCTAGTATTCTTTTGAAGCTCTTTGCATAAGTTCTTGGCGCCGACACTGCATTCAAGTCTAGCTAATTACACTTTTATAATTTTATGCTGTGTTTATATTGTGAAAGCTGTTATTAGTTGAAGCATTATTAGGATTCAGATGAAATATTATCAGCAGAAGATAGGGATAAACCTAATGCTATTCATACTTGAAAAATTAATGAAATGTAATTGATACACTTCCAATTATTGGAGTCAAATTGGATGGAGATGCATATTTCAGGGAAATGAATGGGTTCTTTAGGAAGTCAGTTAACAGATCCATCTGATTGAGGTTAGTAATTCATCCAACTTGCTCAAATCTAGTATAATGTTCTTTATTTAGAAAATCTTTTTTCTCGTACTTATATAGGATGGTCATGTGATTACCTTCTAATTCTTTGTCCTCGTGAAATAAAGATTCTTGCTTTTGCTATTCTTCTTTGACTCAGGGGGGCTATAGGCCCCATAATGTTGGCCATGTGTCATATGGTGTTGTCCTGTTGGTTGGCTGAAAATGTGTTATTTTTCATTTCGAATGTTCTTATAAGTAAAACTTAACTTCATTTTCTGGACTTCGTTGAGGCACATCAGCATATGTTGGAAAGGCAGTGGTCTTTGGTGGAGCAGTTTTCTGATGGTAGCGGGGGATTTAGTGTCAACTAAAGAATACTTTTTTCTTATTAAAAAAAAAAGAAACTAAAGGATACATATTGTTGTTTGGTATCTTTTTGAGCAGATTTTGGCAAATTGCAGAGGTCTGTGTTGCGTCACATCTAATATACACATTTATGTTTCCGTGGCTTGTTTTCTTTTGTTAGTTTATGGCTTTCCCCTGAAATTATATTCAACATTTTGAAAAGATTCAAGCAGTAGAACACTAATCCTTTTTGTACGGGGAGTAAAATGTTGGTCAATCAAGTATTTTAGGCTGCCTCTGGCAATTACGTGTAAATAGGGTGTTCAGTAAAGTAAACCATGAAACTATAGTAGGCTGTTCTTTGTTGACGATTGCTGTGAGAAGCATTAATATAATCATCTCACAGAGATCGCATTAATCTGCTCAATATGGCTGCTTTAAGTTCATAGGCATAAATAACCAATCTTTTTACATGTGCTAGTTTGTGTAACACTCTTCTTTTTGCACTATTTAATTGACAAGTCTTTGCAACTGCCTATGTGTTTCTTAGGCTCTAACTGAGGCAACTGAATTGGAAACTTTGCAGGTACTTGGCAGAAGCCCATGTTCAGGCAATGCAATTTGATGAAGCCGAGAATTTGTGCAAGAAAACACTGGAAATCCATCGTGTCCACAGTCCACCTGCTTCTCTTGAAGAGGCAGCTGATCGTCGTTTAATGGCTCTCATATGTGAGGCTAAAGGCGATTATGAGTCAGCCCTTGAACACCTTGTACTTGCAAGCATGGCTATGATCGCCAATGGACAGGAAAACGAGGTTGCAGCTATTGATGTTAGTATTGGGAACATCTACTTGTCTCTGTCTCGCTTTGATGAGGCTGTCTTCTCCTATCAGAAGGCACTTACTGTTTTTAAATCATCTAAGGGAGACAACCATCCTTCAGTTGCATCTGTTTTTGTGAGGCTGGCTGACCTATATTATAAGACAGGAAAACTGAGGGAATCCAGATCCTATTGTGAAAATGCCCTAAGAATATATGCAAAACCCGTACCTGGAACAACTGCAGAAGAGATTGCTTGTGGATTGACGGAAATTTCAGCTATTTATGAGTTATTTAATGAACCTGAGGAGGCACTGAAACTCCTTCTGAAGGCAATGAAACTTTTGGAGGATAAACCAGGGCAGCAAAGTACAATTGCTGGCATTGAAGCACGTATGGGTGTTATGTTCTATATGGTGGGAAGATATGAAGAGGCACACAGCTCCTTTGAAAATGCTGTAGCAAAACTTAGAGCTGGCGGTGAGAGGAAGTCAGCCTTCTTTGGAGTTGTTCTGAATCAGATGGGATTGTCTTCTGTGCAGTTGTTCAAAATAGATGAGGCTGCTGAATTATTTGAAGAAGCAAGACAAATTCTGGAACAGGAGTGTGGTCCTTGTCATCAAGATACTCTTGGTGTCTACAGCAATCTTGCAGCAACTTATGATGCACTGGGAAGGTAATGTCATAGTTGAAAGTATTTTCTTAAGTATCTTGGATGAACCTTGCTGATTAATCCACTAATTTTTAAGATCTGCATTGCACATGTACTACTTTTCTAAAATATTTTGCAATGTATTTTAGATTTTAATTCTCCCCAAATTTATTAATTTTCACTTTAAGTAGCATTATTATTATAGCTCTCGTAATGCTTGCGTTATCATGTTTCTTCTGCTTGGATTTTGAGTAGAAAATTGAGACAAATGGCAAATCCTGTATTTTCAATTTTTCCCTCTTTACTTTAAAATTGTGGTTTATTTTTTAGGGTGTCAACTTATCACATACCTTTAAACACACATTTATTTATAGTATCACACAATTACGAGCATCTTTATTTATGTATAACTATTTGTGATTGATTATAATAATTTCAAAAGAATTGTTTATGCATATGGTATGTTCATTCCGCATGGATCGAATGTGTATACTGTTGACTGGTTGGATTAATTGTTGTGAAGAATGATTGTTGCTTTGATTCTATTCTACTTTCTAAGAAGAAAGTATATTAGAAGAATAAAAGAGAAAGACCTGATTTTATATTGATAATGGAAGCAAGATGTGTTGCTTCGTTGTGTTATCTCAACTAACTATCATTTTAATTAGCATTTTGACATGCAGTTGCTTCTATGACATTGACCTTTCAACCTACGTTGCTTTGACTCTCCAAAAATATCGTCGGGTACGTGTCGAATCTTCCAAAAGTAGTGCATTTTTGGAGGATCCGACACGGGTGCGGCAGTATTTTGGAGAGTCCGCGCAACATAGCTTTCAACTGCTTTGTGATGTTCAGCTTGTTTTTGTCTCATGTATTGCAGAGTTGATGATGCCATTGAGATTCTGGAGTATGTTCTTAAATTGAGAGAAGAGAAACTTGGAACTGCAAATCCTGATTTCGATGATGAGAAGAAAAGGCTGGCCGAATTATTGAAAGAAGCAGGCAAATCTCGCAACAAAAATGCGAAGTCGCTGGAGAACCTTATCGATCCCAATTCTAAAAGGACAAAGAAGGAGCCGTCGAGGAAGTGGTCTGCCTTTGGGTTTAGGAGTTGATTGTTAATTGGGATGCATTTTCTGTAACATAGGAGATCATGTATAGAGCTAATCTGTAATTTGTGAGGCATGTTGTTTGTTTGCCATTTGAATTGCCATTGATGTTCATTTTCAGCGTTGTTCAATTGGTTATTGTTTTGTGATTTAAAAGATGTTTCTGCCAAGACTCTAGTTCTGCTTTTTCTTCTGTCTCCTCCATTCCATGAAGTTGATATATATATGCAGTTAGAAAATGAAGCATCCTTAGCTCTAGGCTTTTTTATATGGCAGCATTCCATTTTTTTGGGGGGATAAGACCATTTCTCGTATGGTTTTGAATGTACTATGATGAAGATGGTGTATAGGCTCTGTTTTAAAAGGCAGAATTGGGACTCGCCCCGGGGCGGAGCACTTGTAAAACGCCCCTGGGCTTATGTGTGGGGCTTAGTTTCGTGAGACTTACGCCTTGGCTATCGGGGCTTACGCCCCGGACACGCCCAACGCCCAGCGTACTGGGCTCTTTATCCCTCCTTGAACTTTATGCAATCTCAAATTTGCTTAATAAATTGTTGACTATTCAAAATTACTTTTTTCTTAATCATAAATCATTAAGTTGAGAGTATTTTATATCATAATTAAAACAAAAGTTATTGCACGTTATCCACTAAGACTGCTATGATAGTTAATTTTAAATAAATCTTTCATTTAAAAGGTATTTATTTATTAACTTTTGTTATGTCTTTTGTTAGGTCTTTAATATATAATAGTCCATAATTTTTTATAATTATTTTTAAAATATTTTTTTTTCACGTTTACGAGATACAATACTTATTTACTTAATAGTCAGTATTAGCTAGTAACTATTTACAAATACCATGGTATTGTATGGTAAATTATGTGTCACTTTATGAATTATGTCTTTATATAAATTCTCTTTCAAATAGAAAGCATATTAAATAAAAGGAGTATTTTAAGAAAAATATCAAATTATAATATTCGAAATTCTTTCAAGATTCATTACTCCTTAACAGATACATATAAGATTTCGTATCGAATACATTACTTTTGATGTTTGAGTTGTAACGACGTTGCTGCTAATTTGCATATTATGATATATGTCATACTTTTCGTATTATTCATAGTTGAATTATAATTTATAAATATTTTAAATAGATTATTTGTTATAATTTTGTGATTTTAATGTAATTTTATAATTATTTTTTATTTTATACTATTTTAAAATTCTTGTAATCAGTAAAATTTAAAGATCCGTGGGACTTACGCCCCATGTCTCAGGGCTTACGCCTCGCCTCGTCAGAAGTAAAACGCCTCGCCTCACGCCCCCGCCTTTTAAAACATTGTTGTAGCCTAAGACTGCATAATATAGACAGCCTTCCTCGGATGCGTGAAGCTTAGTGCACCGGATTGTCATTTTCCATTTATCCACCTGTCCCTTATTCTAACCTTTTTAATCTTTAAGCAAACTACCCCCTTTTCTTCGGGCTTTAAATCACTATGCCCTTTTTTTTTTTCCTTTTTGCTCATTTTTTATATTAAATATAATACTTTAGTTAGTGCTTAAACCTCTGTTTTAAAAAGTAGAATTGGACTTCGCCCGGGGGCAGAGCACTCGTAAAACGCCCCTGGGCTTATGTGTGGGGCTTAGTTCCGTGAGACTTACGCCCCGAACTCGCCCCACGCCCAATGTACTGGGCTCGCCTAATAGAACTTTATGCAATTATATGTAACTAACCTTGTAAATCTTCAAATTTTTTTAATAAATCGTTGACAATTCAAATTTACTTTTTGCTAATTTTAAATCATTAAGTTGAAAGTATTTTATGTCATAATTAAAGTAAAAATTATTGCACGTTATCCACTAAGACTGCTATGATGCTTAATTTTAAATAAATTTTTTATTTAAAAATATTTATTTACTAACTTTTGTTATGTCTTTACTATATACTAGTCCATAACTTTTTTTTATAATTATTCTTCTAAATATTTTTTTTCATGTTTATGAGATACAATACTTATAAATTTAATGGCTCAATTAGTAACTATTTACAAATAATTAGTTATCATGGTATTGTATGGTGAATTATGTATCACTTTATGAACTTGTNGTTTAGTAACCGGGAAACTTCAGCTCTAGAGCTGAAGTTTGCCAGTTATAAAATAAAAACTTCAGCTCTAGAGCTGAAGCTTTTGTTTAGTAACCCGAAACTTCAGCTCTAGAGCTGAAGTTTGCCAGTTATAAAATAAAAACTTCAGCTCTACAGCTGAAGATTTTTGCACATAAGGTTTTGCCTTCCTTTTTTGATTTTTCTTTTTCCCTCACCTTTATGTATGCCCTGCAATATCTAGTCTAGTACGCAAACACTGTAAAGTTCCTCCCCAGTTCACATTTCGAAAAAATAAGGTACGTACTCTTTATATTAATGTATGAAAATGTACTGTATTTCCGTGCTTAAGTTAATCCAATGATAATTTAAATAGATGTGCAGTTGAAACAACACGTAAATTCAAGTGGTCATAAAATAACAGAGGCTTTGATGAGTTTAAGAAGTAAAAACCGTTACAGGTATGGATTCGATGGAATCAGATTGTAGAAGAAGAAAAAAGAAAATGAAGGAGGAGAAGGGGAGGAGAAAAGGAGCTGAAGTTTTTTAACAAGTGGGTACAAGTAAAAAGTTTTTAAAAAAATGGGTATAGGTTAAATGGGGGCGACCAAATAGGACGCCCCGTGCAATTTTACTACCAAATTTGGATTCATTTGCTCGGCCCATGCATTTACGTCTTCCTTTCGTCTTTAGAACATGGAACTTTTTGTTTATTAATCCCAAAAGACATCAATAAAATTGTTATACGTAATCAGTTTTCTTGAATACGCACTATTAAATGGGTTCAGATTCGACTTGTGTTAGATAAAGAACCACTCTAATGGTGTTAGATTTTCTGTTCAGAAAATATACTATTGTCTAGGGACTCAGGTAATATCAATCTTTGCCCAACATTAGTTTTCCTTATATGATATTTTTGTTTGACCCAAAAATATAGATCTTAGTTCAATCAATTAGATTTAAATAAAGAAGAGGTAATTTTAGTTAAAAGTAATATCCTAAAGATAAAGCTATTGGTGCTGTGACAAATATCTAGTATATTTGTTCGAATGGCAACAAATATAAGCAATAATAATAGCATTCAATGATTCAAAAAGATGGAATATAACAGTCAATAGTAATAAATGACATTTAAGTAAATAAAACGTATGAGTCACCCGAAAAGGGATGAGATCGGTGGAGATATTCTTTCTGCTAATGATGAATGATTGATAAGCTTTTGAACACTTAGGTTGTTCTTGAATCCGGTGGAAATGTTAGACAAGAATCTTAGTAAAGATGTCGTTTTAATTGTATGCTTACAATAGGATCAGATTCTCTCTATAAAGTCAATGTATTTTTTACAAAATGAATATCTCATGTCCCCTATTATTGTGTCTCTTTCTATTTATAGGGAACATATTCCTAGAAACCCTAATAGTACATGTGCAGAATATCCACTAGAATATTCTCATTTATGTCTTATCTCAGAACTAGCCATTATAACTCTGTTTGAGATGCTCGACCTCGACCTTGAACTATAGTAACTTCACGACCTTGATCTTTGTTGGCTCTTCGATCGCGCACTTCATCGCTTCGAGGCTACTTCACCCCGGGGCCAATCTTTGTGGGGATTTTACTGATAGCACGTGGCGGTCGATGAAGGCCACAATGGTATTGACGTGACTTGCCTATATCAAAAATATTTTCTAGCCCATACAATTTTGAGACGTGCCCAATTTTATTCTTGACTTACTAATTTTGACCCGCATGTTATATCGTTCACGCTTCAAATATCGATCCGTAATTAAGCAATGTTGTTGAAACAAAATGCAATACTTAAAATTAATCATTTTGTTAAACGTGCAACTTATCTTTCATGCCTAGGTAATGTCACATGAATGGTGCACTTATTGGAGTTAGCTTCACTAAAAGAGACCTCTCAATGCACAGTAGCAATTCAATAGTCTCTTTCTATTTACCCTTTTGAGAAAAAAAGATAAATAGACAAAATAAACAAGTATTACCATATTCTAACTATGATGTAACATATGACAATTTTGGTCCATTCATCTCAATTAACACATCCAAAAATGTGAGGTAACATTTGGTGCTAATCTTAACCTTTCTGAAGACAAAACAAAGAGCAATAATGATACAAAAAAACTCTTTCGAAAATATAGTACTTCCTCCTGTCTATAATAAGTAATTTTTTTACCCTTTTTTTTTGGTCTAAAATAAGTGTTCTTTTACATAATTAAGAAAGAATTAATTTTATTTTTCCAAAAATTTGCCGTTATCTATATATCCCAATGTGTCGAGGTAACAATATGCAAATTTTAATTAAAGGGTAATTTATAAATACATATTTTTTTGTTTAGGAGTTTGTATTTTCTTAAGACGTGTGCCAAAGGCCAAAACGGCACTTATTATGGACAGGAGAAAGTAATTTATATCTTTTTTACATTTCAAGAAGTGTTACATATAAAAAGGGTGTCTTGTTTTGGGTTTATTCTCACATGGTGATCTTTGTGCACCTTTCAATTTGCTACAAGTCTACACTGATGAGACATGTGATAGGATTTACTAGGTTGTCAAAGAAAAAAGGAAACAAGAAAAATAGGGTGACATAAATAGGAGAAAACATGTTTCAATTTGAAACTTTACTATATCATACACATGTTGTTGTCAACAATAATCTCAAGAAGTTGGAAAAAGTTTGGCACTGATTTTAAAGTGGAATTGGATTCATGGAATATTGGAATTATGATTTTTTGATGTTCACATGTTTATATTTATTCCTATCCCCCCTTATCCACCCAGAGCTGGATGTAGGACGAGCTCTACATCATATATATATATATATATATATATATATATATATATGAACGTTTATTTTCTTGGCATATCTAATGGTTTCATGCACAAAAGTATTTTTTATTCTTCAGCGACGTATTTTTGTTATCTTTTTGAAAAAAATAAAATTGTGAATAAGTATATTCAAAGAAAGATTAGACCAATTTCTATCAGTCTTAAACCGAAATTAAAAGTGAAAAACATAAAATATTAGACGGACAAGGTTTTTAACCAAAAAAAAAAGTGTTGCAAATTGAAGCAAATTATGCACGATTTGCTGCTACAAAATCCAGATTAGATGCTTACAATGTAAAATAAGTAAGACGTTTAAATTGCTCACATTACAAAAATGAACAAGGAGGCAAAATTATAAATAAAAAAAGAAGAAGGTCCTTTTTGGGTTCGACTGCAGCTTAGACTTTACTTGATGCTAGAGGTCCTTTTAATTATTAAAAAATGGACTCTATATAACAACTAATATATTTAATTCATGATTCTCATGTTTATTACTCCCTCCAATTCATAAGCTTATACTTTTTGCGGCACTATTCAAGAAAGACATTTAAAAGTTCAAATTATAAAATTATATATATGCGTACCTATTCATTTCTATCTTCTTAAACGACTTACTTAATTAACACTTTAGTAATAAGAATAATTATATTAAATTTAGATTTTTTTCTAATGCATTAACTATTTTGAATTAAATTCTATTTGTTAAAATGATTATGTTAGGAGCGGCTAACTCATACTCCCTCTATCTCAAACTATATGTCTTAATTTTAAAAAATAGTTATCTCAAATTATTTGTCATTTTAAAAGTTCCAGACTGAATTAATTATTTTTTTTCTATTCTACCCTTAATTAATATTAATTGTTCTTGAAAACTACAAATATATCAATTATGTGTAAATATTAAATGAAGAGAAATTACTCCCTCCGATTCCACTTTAAGCGATTTTTTTGGTTGTTTTCACACATATTAAGGAATTCAACGTTTAGCATTAGTTAACAATATAATTGACCATATTAACCTTAATTTGTTCATTGAAAATACAACAAATACTCCTAAGCTCTTTACTCTAAGGGAAACTTTGAAAAAAAAAAAGAAGTTAATTAATTCCTTTTTGATATTTGGAAAAAATTAAATACTCCCTCCGTTCACTTTTACTTGGCATGTCTTTTCACGCCCCTTAAGAAATAATAAATGAAGTACATAATTTACCATGATACACATATTAATTGATGCATATTTTATTGGATTTGAAAAAATAATTTGAAATGAGTAATAAATACTGTGGGTATAACATGAATTTTTTTTTGTCTCCTCTTGATATGTGTAAAGTGACAAGTAAAAATAAAAATCTATTTTTAGTATACATACCAACTAAAAGTGAACGGATGAAGTATTATGGACCACAAAAAAAGCCAAAAAATCACTTAAAGTGGACCGGAAGGAGTATATCTTAAAATATAAATAAGAGTAAAACAATCAAAAATCTCTCTTATTTAATATTTTCTTGGGGCGTATAAAAGACAACACAACAAATAATTTGAAACGGAAGAAGCACTATAATGCGACCTATATTGTCTCGACATTCATAAAGAATTATTGGAAAAGCTGTATGTATTAATATCTCATGATTCACAACTTGTTTACATTTTTTAATTGATAAAGAAAGTGAAATTATTTCATCTTTAATATACTACAGTCTTTCTTTAAAAGAATTATTTTAAATAGTCACGCAATCTAACAATGAATTCAATCGATTATTTAATTTGTATAAAAATCTTTTTTATAAACTTATATAAAAAAGTTGAATAATGACCATCATACTCTAAATTTCCATTAATTAGTACATATAATAAATTTTTGGACCTATAAAAATTGGTGAATTTTCAAAATTTTAAAAAAAAACTTGCAGGAACTCCTGAAAACTGAAACACCAAATAAACATTTTATGCCCATTGGGAATTGCCTGTCTGTAATTTCTTATTAATTATACACTGTCACGACCCGGATTTCCCAAACAACAGTCACAATTAAGGGGCATAAAAAAATAAGCAAATATTTGACAAACATCCCGGCAAGGGAAATAATCCAACAAGTTCAACCAAACGTCCCGGCAAGGGAATAATCAACAACGCTTTCTCTTTCTTGCTTTTCTTATCTCACGATATCACTGGAGCCCAAGCTCCAAGAAATTTCTTATCTCATATTCCGTCACAAACAACAATATAACGACTTCCCAGTAAGGGGATAAAACATCATCTCAAATATTCCGGCAAGAGGATTACTATAACCACATTAGCCCCAACATCTAACACCACAGCTATAACAAACCTATTACCATACTTAACCATCTCAGCTATATCTAACCGATTACCTCACCTAACCACCCCATCTATAACTAACCTATTACATTACTTAACCACCTCAGCTATAACTATAGTCATCCCACGACACAAGGAAACATTAACCTAAGCGACCCTAGTATCCGTCAAGAACACAATGCAGAGGAATCACAACCCAACAATAGCCCGTCAAGAGGGCAACATAATGATCTCTTCTCTTTCTCACTTTTACTTTCACAATTCGTTCTACAACTGGAGCCGACGCTCCTCAATGAAACAAGTCATTTCATATACTTTCAATATTCGTATCACAATTCGAGCCAATGCTCCTAGGAATCAAATTATCATATCATCATTCACATGTAGTTCACAACATATAGAAATANATATGGCCTGAACACTCGATTCATCAACTCTATAAATGCTGCTGGGGCATTGGTCAACCCAAACGACATGACTAAAACTTATAGTGCCCATACCGAGTGCGGAACGCTGTCTTAGGGACATCAGACGCTCTAATCTTCAGCTGATGGTAGCCAGATCTCCAGTCTATCTTTGAAAACACCTTTGCTCCCTGAAGCTGGTCAAACAAATCATCAATTCTCGGCAGTGGATACTTGTTCTTTATCGTCACCTTGTTCAACTGCCGGTAATCAATACACATCCGCATCGAACCATCCTTCTTCTTCGCAAATAACACCGGCGCACCCCAAAGAGAAACACTAGGCCTGATAAGACCCTTCTCTAGTAAATCCTGCAACTGGTACTTTAACTCCTTCAACTCTGGCGGGGCCATGCGATACGGCGGAATAGAAATGGGCTGCGTGCCCGGAGCCAGATCAATACAGAAATCAATATCTCTGTCGGGCGGCATGCCCGACAGGTCTGAAGGGAAAACCTCAGGGAACTCTCGAACAATAGGAACAGAGTCAATAGAAGGAACCTCTGCGCTGGAGTCGCGAACATACGCCAGATAAGCTAAACACCCCTTCTCGATCATGCGTCGAGCCTTTACATATGAAATAACACTGCGGGCGGCATGACCTGGGGTCCCTTTCCACTCCAATCGGGGCAAATCTGGCAAGGCCAAGGTCACGGTCTTGGCGTGACAATCCAAGATAGCATGATACGGGGACAACCAGTCCATCCCCAATATAATGTCGAAGTCAACCATGACCAACAACAACAAATCTACCCGAGTCTCAAGACCTCCAATCACCCCAATCCAAGAACGATGGGCTCGGTCGACCATAATAGAATCACCCACCGGTGTAGACACATAAACAGGAACACTCAATGAACCATTAGGCATGACCAAATACGGCGCAAAATAAAACCGAAGCTTCTCTACCACAAACCAGAACAGTACCTGCACCTCCACCTCTAATACCTTTACCTCCACCTCTCGCATCTCTACCTCCACCTCTAATGCCTTTACCTCCACAAAGCTTCCGAAGACGTAGCTGATCTATCACTAGTCTGTGTTGCTGCTCAATTGAAGAAGCGGTACATGACCTCGCCATTCGCGAAAGAACAGAGTAGAAATTCAATCAGCATTTGAGAACACAAATCGCACGACAAGAAAGAACAATGAGAGGTTTTCCTAACTCAATAGACTCTGGGGGACAAGTACAGACGTCTCCGTACCTACCTCTCAGACTCTACTAAGTTTGTTCGTGAGTTGTGAGACCTATGTAAGCTAGTGCTCTGATACCAACTTGTCACGACCCGGATTTCCCAAACAACAGTCACAATTAAGGGGCATAAAAAAATAAGCAAATATTTGACAAACATCCCGGCAAGGGAAATAATCCAACAAGTTCAACCAAACGTCCCGGCAAGGGAATAATCAACAACGCTTTCTCTTTCTTGCTTTTCTTATCTCACGATATCACTGGAGCCCAAGCTCCAAGAAATTTCTTATCTCATATTCCGTCACAAACAACAATATAACGACTTCCCAGTAAGGGGACAAAACATCATCTCAAATATTCCGGCAAGAGGATTACTATAACCACATTAGCCCCAACATCTAACCACCACAGCTATAACAAACCTATTACCATACTTAACCATCTCAGCTATATCTAGCCGATTACCTCACCTAACCACCCCATCTATAACTAACCTATTACATTACTTAACCACATCAGCTATAACTATAGTCATCCCACGACACAAGGAAACATTAACCTAAGCGACCCTATTATCCGTCAAGAACACAATGCAGAGGAATCACAACCCAACAATAGCCCGTCAAGAGGGCAACATAATGATCTCTTCTCTTCCTCACTTTTACTTTCACAATTCGTTCTACAACTGGAGCCGACGCTCCTCAATGAAACAAGTCATTTCATATACTTTCAATATTCGTATCACAATTCGAGCCAATGCTCCTAGGAATCAAATTATCATATCATCATTCACATATAGTTCACAACATATAGAAATACTCCAATAAACATGGAAATTCACAATCAGTTCATGATAATCGCATTTTAAGGACTCACGGTCATGCTAGACACCAATGTATAGATACTCGTCACCATGCCTATACATCGTACTCGATCACATAGCAATTAGCAACAAGACTCAACTCCTATTCCCTCAAGCTAGGGTTAAACCAAACACTTACCTCGGTCCCAAGAATAGCAATCAACCTTCAAAGACCGCCTTTCCTCTACAATCCGACTCCGAAACAGTGATATCTAGGCATGATTAATTCAATAATATCAATAAAGACTCAAGGGCAACATCCCATAGCCTAGATATGAATTTTCTAGCATTCTTCCAAAAATACCAAAATTAGACACCGGGCCCACATGGTCCAAACTCGAGGCTCGGACCAAAACCCGATCACCCATAACCCCACGAGTCCACATACATAATTTGTTTTAAGATTCGACCCCAAATTGAGGTTGAATCACCCAAAATTCTCAAAACCCTAACTCTACCCAAAACCCATAATTTCTACTTTGATTTCATGATTTAGGGCTAGGATTTCCGTAATTAATGAAGGAAATTGAAGAAAACAAGTTAAACAATGCTTACCCAAGAAGCTTTGATGAAGAAGTGCTCTAAAATTCGCCCTAGGACTTTGGAGAAGGAAGAGTTCGTGAAGTGATATGCTTTTCCCGTCATTGGTTCTGTTTTTGACTTAAAAAATTCGCTGGTCGCGTTCGCGGGAAAGGGGCTGCGTTCGCGAAGAGTAAACTGGGCAATACATCGCGAACGCGTGAAAGGGAACGCGAACGCGTAGAAGAAAATGCTGGGGGGCCAGGGACTGTTATACGCGAACGCGATAGGGGAATCGCGAACGTGGTGAAGGGGGGATTTGTAACTACGCGAACGCATGAATATGTTTGCGAATGCAAAGGAGGAGGGACTGAAGCTATGCGATCGCGTGAGTGGTTTCGCAAACGCGAAGAAGGGGAACGCCAAAGCACTGCGAACGCGGGCCTGGGACCGCGTTCGCGAAGAACAAAATGACTGTGTAAAAATTGCAGCAAAATCAGATCCTTCCTAAGTGCAAAAACACCCCGAACCACCTCCAATTCACTCCCGAGCCCTCGGGGCTCCTAACCAATCACACACACTAACTCAATAACATCCTACGAACTTACTCGAGCGATCAAATTGCCAAAATAACATCAAAATCATTGAATCAAGCCTCAAAATCATCATTTCTATTTCAAACTTCATATAACTTCCAACTTTAGATAATTAGGTCCGAAACACGTCAAACGACGTCCGATTTCGACCAAACTTCCATTTTCCTTATTAATTTTAGAAAAACAATTTCACAGAAAAATTCTTTCCTCGGGCTCTAGACCTCGGAATTCGACTCCGGGCACATGCCCGAGTCCCATATTTTTCTACGGACCTTCCGGGACCGTCCAATCTCGGGTCCGGGTCCGTTTACCAAAAATGTTGACCAAGTCAACTGTAATCATATTAATGCCAAAATTCTTCAAATTTTTCACAGAATTCACATATTTCAACATAAAAGCTTTCCGGCTATGCGCCCGGACTGCGCATGCAAATCGAGGCAAGTAAAAATGAGGTTTTCAAGGCCTCGGAAGCACGGAACGAATGAAGAAATAGGTGATGACCCTTTGGGTCGTCACATAAACAAACTAAATAAAAACTACTTTTCTTCTTTTTCCTTCATTTTCAAAAATCCGGCAGCATTTCGGCACTACTTGGACATTGGTTTTTCAAAACTAGCGGTTACCCTCACTTGGTCCCAACACTGCTTATTTCCATAGTGCACTCATTTAGACAAGCCGGTCAACATGCAAAGCTGAGCAAATAAATGCGCAAGTAGCACGTAAGATGCATCAGGATGGTCTATTATTTCAGGTCAGCTGTCCTAGACGGACCCAACCTCTGTGTTGAGTCCCCTAAGTCAAATGCATATGATGCAAACAAGCGTCCTACTAGGGATCCGGCATGAGGTTTTGTTCTTCTAGGTTTAAACCCTAGGTTTATTGGTCTAGACCTGGCTTACCCTAGCGGACAACTCGGGCCGAGGGGGAGGCAGCGTACCGGGGATACAGAAGCTCCGCCGGCTTTGCAACTTATCCAAACCTCGTTCTAAATGGGAAAAGACTCTAAACAGAAGAGAAGCTACACGAAGTGCACCCTTCTCCATGATGTAGAAGACTCAGAGAGAGGAAGGGATTCGCGAGAATTTATATACAATTCAACAAATATCAAAGCGGTAATACATTTAGCACATAGCATGGAACATGTAGAAAAATCAAATAAAGCCAAATATAACAATTTTAACTGAGCTCGAATTCTTGAACCCTGAACCGAAATTCCGGGTTCTCAATTCCCAGCAGAGTCGCAAGAGCTGTCACACCTCCTTTTTCGCTTACTACACCCCGTGAAGGGTATAATAAAGGAGTTTTACCAATTAAAGGACAATCGAAACAGGATTCGTTTATTAATAAAGCATTTAATTAGGGCCCCGCAATTTAGGCATTTTTATTTGGCGAGGCTCATCCCACTTTTATTTAAAGGTCAATCCTAAAGTGGCTATGTTTTTCTATTTTTGTCTTTGTCTCTAGTAATAAAGAAAAAGTCCTAATTGATTAATATTATAACATCCGGGCCCCAAGCTCAAGTCCGGATTCAAACAAAAGGAATAGACCGTTTAATTTGAACCCGCTACTTAACTCGAGAACCTAATGTTACAAATTAGACCTAATGAACCTAAGAGAATTTATTCCCCTGCACACTTGGTAACATTAACCTGAAATGGCACTGCATTTTGGGCCTGCTTAACATCCAGCCCAATCTGTGACGAGTGATTTTGATTTTCATTGAGTAGCTGGGCCACGCCGTTGGGCNAACCAACCCATCTACAGCTATAGTCATCATATGACACAAGGAAAACATTAACCTGAGCGACCCTAGTATCCGTTAAGAACACAATGCAGAGGAATCACAACCCAACAATAGCCCGCCAAGAGGGCAACATAATGATCTCTCCTCTTTCTCGCTTTTACTTCACAATTCTTTTTCACAACTCAAGCAGATGCTCCAGAGGTTCAATTATCACTTATACTTTCGCAATTCGTTCTACAACTGGAGCCGACGCTCCTCAATGAAACAAGTCATTTCATATACTATCAATATTCGTATCACAATTCGAGCCAATGCTCCTAGGAATCAAATTATCATATCATCATTCACATATAGTTCACAACATATAGAAATACTCCAATAAACATGGAAATTCACAATCAGTTCATGATAATCACATTTTAAGGACTCACGGTCATGCTAGACCAATGTATAGATACTCGTCACCATGCCTATACATCGTACTCGATCACATAGCAATTAGCAACAAGACTCAACTCCTATTCCCTCAAGCTAGGGTTAAACCAAACACTTACCTCAAAGCCTTGAAATCCACTTAATCCTCAACTATCGCTTTACCTCGTGATTCCACCTCCAATACAGTGATATCTAGGCATAATTAATTCAACAATATCAATAAAGGCTCAATGGCAACTTCTCATAGCCTAGATATGAATTTTCTAGCATTATTCCAAATATACCAAAATTAGACACCAGGCCCACATGGTCCAAACTCTAGGCTCGGACCAAAACCCGATCACACATAACCCCACGATTGCAAATATATAATTTGTTTTAAGATTCGACCCCAAATTGAGGTTGAATCACCCAAAATTCTCAAAACCCTAACTCTACCCAAAATCCATAATTTCTACCTTGATTTCATGTTTTTAGGGCTAGGAATTCACTAATTAATGAAGGAAATTGAAGGAAACAAGTTGAACAATGCTTACCCAAGAAGTTTTGATGAAAGGGAGCTTCAATGGACGCCTAAGTGCTTGGAGAAGAAAGGGTTTCGTGTGTTTTTATGAAAAATCCCGTGCTACTGTTCTGTTTTTAACTTAAAAATTCGCTGGGCAAAATTGCCCTACGCGATCGCGGAAATAGGGATGCGATCGCGAAGGGTACCACTGACTGGTCATCGCGATCGCCTGGAGGGTTACGCGATCGCGTAGAAGAACTACTGGGGGTCCAAGGATTTGGCTTACGCGATTGCGTGGTTCAAGACGCGATCGCGAAGGAAGACGACTCAATGCTATGCGATCGGTGGGGAAGAGCGCGATCGCGAAGAAGGAAATCCCTGTGTAAAAATTGCAGAAAATCTGATATCATTCTAAGTCCAAAACCACCCCGAACACCTCCGAAAACACTCCCGAGCCCTCGGGGCTCCTAACCAATCACACAGCCTAACTCAATAACATCTTACGAACTTACTCGAGCGATCAAATCGCCAAAATAACCTCAAAATCATTGGATCAAGCCTCAAAATCATCATTTTCCTTTCAAACTCCATAAACTTCAAACTTTAGATATTTAGGTCCGAAACACGTCAAACGACGTCCGATTTCGACCACACTTTACAGAAAGTGCTTAACACATATTTAAGACTTGTACCGGGCGTCGGAACCAAAATACGAGCCCGATACCACAGTCTTTTAATCAATTTTTATTTCCATTTTCCTTAATAATTTCAGAAAAATAATTTCACAGAAAAATTCATTTCTCGGGCTCTAGACCTCGGAATTCGACTCCGGGCACATGCCCGAGTCCCATATTTTTCTACGGACCTTCCGGGACCGTCCAATCTCGAGTCCGGGTCCGTTTACCAAAAATGTTGACCGAAGTCAACCTTAAACATATTAATATCAAAATTCTTCAAATTTTTCAGAGAATTCACATATTTCAACATAAAAGCTTTTCCGGCTACGCGCCCGGACTGCGCACGCAAATCGAGGCAAGTAAAATGAGGTTTTCAAGGCCTCGGAAGCACAGAATGAATGAGGAAACAGGTGATGACCCCTTTGGGTCGTCACATACACAATCGATGCTCTTTTCCTCTTTTCAATTTTGTCCATCTATTTTATTTCTCATCTGTCTTATGTTCACTAGTTCGACTAATTTAAATTTTCATCGCGTAAGACTTTTAAAGGAGAAAACGTTCACTATCAGAAATTTCATCATTTCCGAAAGTTGAACCAGACACCTTTAATTAAATATTAAAAAATCCTATTCATTCCACCAAGGTAAAAGTTCTATATATGAATATTAGTTGGACATAATGCTCTTATCCTCTTTTTGATTTTAGTTTCTTATACTTTTTTGTCATTTAGTATCCGATACCAACTAATTCGATTAATTTGGATTCCCATTATGTAGTGCTCATTAAAAGAAAACAAGCTTCCTATAAAGTCTTGTTTTATTTTTTTTAAAATTTTTAAGGTTCGAACTTAAGACCTCTAATTTAAGGTCGGGATTCAATTACTGTATTCCTAATTGGTGATCTGTAACTTTTGTGTTGAATTCCACCAACCACAAACTTGACAGGGAAAAGGACAAAGTTGAGTTGGGTTTTACCAAAGTATTTAAAACTTATACTCCCTCCGTTTATTTTTACCTGCACGTTTTAACTTTTCACGCCTCTTAAGAAATATGAATGAAGTATATATTTTATCATGATACCCATATTAATTGATGCATATTTTATTAGATTTGAGAAAATAATTTGAAATGAGTAATAAATACTGTGAGTATAACAGGAAAAAGAAATTTATCTTCTCTAGATATACGTAAAGTGACAAGTAAAATGAAAATATATTTTTAGTATAAATGCCAAGTAAAAGTGAATGGAGGGAGTACTATTTTTTTTTTTCACTCTCTTAGTATCAAAACTGGTTACGCTAATGCATTGCATGGCAGCCAACTGAATTTGGATGTTCTTGAAGTTTGACCTATTTATTATTTGCTCTTTAATTATCGTTAGATCTTTTCTTCTAAACAGTTAATGTTATGTTGTTTAAAAAAATTTCAGTAATTATCCATTTAAGATAAGTCGAAGTTTATAAAACGAAAAGCTTGAGATTGGAATTTCATTTTTATTTTTTTATTTTTTTGCCAGGTGTTCGGTATTTGCATTTGGGCCCAACTAAATTAATCGTGCCAAAAGTCCCTCGTTGGGAAATAAAGTGCTCCTTAATAACGATTCCATACAGGACTCGTATTCGAAACCTTTGATTAAGGACGAAGAAGTTGGGATTGGACGTTTAACATTAGTCGTGGATCGGATGCGCTAGGATAAAATCATAGATATAGTCAGACCTTTCTATAACAACATTCCAATATAATAGCCATTCACTATAAAAGTCGAGTTATTCTCGAAACTGAATATTATATTATGTTATAATATATGTCCTATATAACAACACTTCACTATAGCAGTCAAAAAATTTCGGAACAAATGGGACTGTTATAGAGAAGTTTGACGGTATAATACTCCATTCTATTTTCAAATATTGTCCTTTAATAATTTTTTTAACTCATCTTAGAGCTTTCCACTTTTCTATAATCAAATTATTGCCTAACTTCTCCCATTCTCTATCTGGAAAATAGTGTTAAAAATAAAACATAGTGATCAGCCTAGCTAATATATGTAACTAAGCTTTTTAAACTGAATGATCAAATTCACTTTTAATTGAATAACGGATGAAAATAGTTAGGGAGTTTTATAATTGTAAAAGAATTGATGGTAAAAACCAAAAAGGGAAACAATAAATATATATCAACGTGATTCTTTAATTTTATTTTTGAATGGTGAAAGTGTAAAAATTAAAATATATATATATACTAAAATGCAAATTGTAAGCATACTCATAAATAACAAAAAAAAAGTTAAGATCGCAGTCGACTGGTTGACGTTTAACTCTCAAACCAAAACGTTCAAATAAAAAAAGTATAGTCGAATTCAATAAAAGTTGACATCCATATTTTCATTCGATAATACGATATTGAAGTTTTATGTTCTCGAATGGAAGGGGTCGGGGCAAGATGTAGTGTTAAAGTTATGGGTTTATATGAACACAATAATTTTAACACAATATATTTGTCAAAAGGTTTACTAAATAAGTAAAAAATAATATATTTCGAATGAAGCAAATCAAATTAATTATGGTAGAAACTTGAGCGCGAACCCATAAAGTTTGAATTAACACCTGAGGTAATTATCTTTCCCGAATTTCACTTATGCATAGTTATTTTTCAACGAGGCATTTGTTGAACAATTTTTATGTTTAGTACAACCAGTAATGTGTAAAGTACATCACTAGAGACGGACTCAGTGCTTAGTTAAGGATTCAACAAAAGTAAGTTACTTTTTGAAATTTATTTCAAACTTTATATATAGATACTAAATTAATATAAAAACAAATTTTAAACTCGATAAATCAAACAAGAAATAATACAATTCCAAATTTAAACGTAACAACAATAACATATCCAATATTATTTCACTGTAGGGTCAGAGGATGATAATGTGTACGCAGACCTTACCTCTTCCAAAATTTAAACATACAAAGTTTAAATTTTGAATACAAAGTATACATCACTAACAAGAATTTGTAATTATTAGCATTTTAAGTTATTATAATGTCTCAAGCAACTAACAACTCACATTAATGGGCGGCAAGTTTTGTCGTGATATTACTGAATGACTTTATTTTGTCTGGTTGTCTCCTACTTTAACTGCTTCTGTTCTGCTTACACTACATCTAGTCATTATTTTTGTTTACTATTACACTTGCAAACGTTACATTGTTACCGAGTAAAACAGAAAACAAAACGTTACATTGTTACTTGTTGGATGGTAAATGAACAAAGATATTATAAGGATAGGGTTTGACATGAGATAGAATTCAGAGTTGTAACGGTGCGGTCCATTAGTGATATTATCCGTTTTGGTTCTAGGTCTTCACGGGTTTAAAACGCAAACGCGTTACTAGAGTCTAAAACATGTTTGATATTATCCGCTTGGCTCTAGGCCCTCACGGGTTTAAATTGCAAACGCGTTACTAGAGTCTAAGACATATTTACTTATATACCTAGTATTTCTCCCGTGATTTGTCGATGTGGGATTCGCATAAGGTGTCACTTACACCCCCTTGGGACTCAATGATGTCTCACGGGTTTAAAACGCAAACGCGTTACTAGAGTCTAAGACATATTTATTTATATACCAAGCATTTCTCTCGTGTTTTGTCGATGTGAGATTCGCTTAAGGTATCACTTACACCCCCTTGAGACTCAATGATGTGGACTCAGCGTCCTTCCTGAGGTTTGACCCACCACTGCTCAAGGTTGCACGCGTAGTAGCTCGAGGTTTGTCCCACCATCGCTCAAGGTTGCACGCGTAGTGGCTCTGATACCATATGTAAGAGTCCAGCCAGCTAGTGATATTGTTCGTTTTGGGCCTAGGCCCTCAGGGTTTAAAACACGTCACTAGAGTCTAAGGCCTGTTTACTTATATACCCAGCATCTCTTCTGTATTTTGTCGATGTGAGATTCGCCTAAGGTATAGCACAAGAATGGCTTTAATAAATCAAAGAGTGGACATGAAATATGCATATATATATATATATATATATATATATATATATATATATATATATATATATATATATAAAAGAAATAAAAGAAAGATTGTGAGAATTAACCAATTCTTTTATAGAAATAAAAGAAGCCTATGAAGTTTTGACTATAATATATTGTGTGAAAAGAGCTTGAACTCTAATCTAAAACAAGTCAAAGATTGGATGACGTTCGCACGAGTAACGTCAATAGGGTGTCTGCCACCTAAAATATCGAATGCCTTAAGCCGTGACGTCATGACGGAGGACGGACCGATGAGGGCGAGTCAAGCAGGACTGATACACCTATGTTGACAAACTTCTGAAGTAGGGATGGACATGTCACCTTAGATGAATCTCGCATCGGAATGAGAAAGGAAAACGAAGAGCTTTATAAGACACCATACGAGTTTACTGTGACATCATAAGCGAATCCCACATCGACAAAACACGGGAGAGATGTTGAGTATATAAGTAGACAGTCCTTAGACTCTAGGTGACGCGTTTTAAATCCATAAGGGCCTAGGTCCAGAGCGGACAATATCACTAGCTTGCCAGGCTGTTACAGATGGTATCGAATCCGCTCCGCGTGCAACCTTGAACGGTTGTAAGGCAAACCTCAGCGAGGACACTAAGTCCCTAAGGGGGCAGGGGTGTATGTGACACCCTGGCAAAAATACGGGGGATATGCTGGGTATACAAGTAGACAGACCTTAGACTTCAGTGACGCGTTTCAAACCCGTGAGTGCCTAGGCCTAGAGCAGACAATATCCCTAGCTAGTTGGGCTGTTACATTTACATAGTATACGTTGTTAGAAACTAAGCGTCCACCAGACTGTATAGAGAACTGGGTTCTCTATGAGTTCCCACTGTAAGCAACAGACTGTAAAATCAACCAGTATAGGGAATCAGGTTCTCTAATTGTTCTCGCAGTAGCTCGACAGTAAGTAAAGAACATAGAGGATTTTTACGTGGAAAAATCCCACTCAAGGGGACAAAAACCACGACCTACACTTGTAGGCTTTCAACTTCACTAACTTGTAAACACCTATTACAAGCCACTTTGTAATGACTCTATTACAAAGGATTCAACTCAACTAACTTGTGGTACTCTCACCACAAGCCTCTAGTTACAAAGACTTTAACTAACTTGTGATGCTCTCACCACAAGCCACTTTGTCACTTCCTAGTAACAAAGACATTAAACTCAACTAACTTGTAACAATACTATTACAAGCCACTTTGTAATAACTCTATTACAAAGACTTTAACTTATGACTAAACCTAGTCACAATATAAACTAGAGAGTTTACAGATTTTGGGTTTCCTAAAAACAGCTTCTAAGAAAGCAAGATAGGAGTTACAATGAAGAACAAATAACAAAGACTCTACAAACCTAAGGACTTAAGATATCTTCAATCTTGGATCCGGTCCTTGAGGTTGCAGCAGCTTTGTTCTTGAGAGAGGTTGTTGCTAGCACTTGAGAGAATATTTCCTTTTCTGATTTAAAAGTGTTCGAAGAATGTCTTGTGCCTTGCACCAGGTTTATTCTACAAAAGACATTACCATGGTGATGTCAATTCACAATGGTGATATCAAATCTTGGTTAGTACAAGCTTCTTCTCAATAGGAAGTGACTGCTGCACTGCCTGCTGCACTGTTGCGTGTACAGTTGCAGGCAGTCACTTTTTGCAGTTGCTTTCCAGCTGTGTAGTTGACTCATACTTCTATCAGGAGAACACCAAGGTACCAGGTCCCTAATCTGGCTCTTGTGAATCTAAAGGCGCACTGCCCAGATTATCTTGAGTCGATTAACTTGAGTGATTGTACCAGGCATGCTTCAGGTCCTTTATCTGGTTCTCTCATGAAGTAAGTTGTTTTACCTTCCTTGATTGTATTTACACGTGTGTGACATCACTTACAATGATGTAAGCAAGGTAGGTAAAGAGCCTTCCATAGAAAGTTGACTGCTGCACTGTTCTTGTGCAGTAGCGTATGCAGGCAGCAACTTTCCTGCTGGAGAGTCGACTTCATACAGTCTCCTCAGGAACTGATAGGAACATGTTACCTCAGCTGTTCCTTCCACTCTGAAGAGTTGAGTTATATCCCCCGCTGAATCCTAACCTAGAACTTTTTGATCTCAAGGTCTTGTAAATGTGTAACAGGTTCCTTATCTGTTTCTGGATGGTAAGTTTGTTAGATCATCAAAACATAAAGTGAAGTACTTATGCCCAAAGTACTTGTAACCTATCAATTTCCCCTTTTTGATGACGACAAACTTAGAATTGATATTCCCCCTGAGAACCAGATCTCCATATTGTTCCCCCTACGAATCAGCCGTATTGCCCATGAGAACCGAACCTAAGGAGCTGATCACAACTGGTTCCTCAAGACTGTTTGGAAAATCATCAAAACTCAAAGTACCATATCTTATCAGTTTTCCCCTTTTTGATGAATGACAAACCCAAAATTATTCCCCATGAGAATCAGGTTCCTTGTCTGCACTGATCACATCTGGTTCGTACCCAGTACATATAGAACGTTTGTGATCATCAAAACATGACATAGTGTAACTTAGAGCGATTTCTCCCTTTTTGATGATGACAAACCCAAAATTAATATTCCTCTTGAGAACCAGATTCTTCACATGTTTCCCTACGAATCAGACCTATAATTAATACATTAGCAGCAACGTTCCCCCTGCGAAGTAGAGCCATCAGCAACGTTCCCCCTGCAAAGCAGAGCCATCTTTCATGCACAACACAACATATCAATTCGATTCTGTTCTTCCCCCTTGTTGACACCTATATAACTTCCCCCTTTTGGCATCATCGAAAAGAATAACAGAAGAAGCACAACCAAAAAGAAGTTCAGCAACATTAACTTAGGCCACTTGGGAAACACAACATAAACAATAACAACAAGTGAATGTCATTGCACAAAATAGAGTGATTGTCCATAGTAGAGTAATTATAACAAAAGCACAGTAGTTTCAACAATACAGAATATGACAATTTAAACAAAAAGTACCAATGTCATCAAATATAGGGATCAAAAAAGAATTCAAGGGAATTTGGAAGGAGTGAAGGAAATGAATCACTGGGCAGGAGGAAAAGTAAGGGGCTAAGGCCTTGATGAGCTTGTCCATTCGTTCATTTACTCTCTTTTGATCAATGATCATCCACTGTCTCAGTTCCTCCACCTGTTTCCTCAATCTTTCATTCTCACCTTTCAACTTAGCATTCTATTCTGCCAAGGGTCTTGAGGACCAGGCTCTCTACCTATCTGAGTAGGTTGAACCAGCAATCAGATCACCAAGAATCTCCGCAAGCTTCGTCTCATCAAGAATAGACTCAGTCCCATGCACATATAGCATCATAGTATCACGTAAAACATAGAAGTTTTTACTTCTTCTCAGAAACATTGGGACTTGGAGGAACAAAAAGGTGATTCTATTTTTTTTGGAACTCAACAATGTCGAGAAGTTCCTCCATTTTTCAACAATATTAGAGTCAACACTCTGCCTTACAACACTTTTTGAGAATTCAACGTCTTCTCCCTCCAAAACCTAATGGCTCAACATTTTGCTTCTGTAAGGAACTAGGTTCCTCACTTACACTAACCTTTCTATCCCTGAGCAGCCATATCTCCCTCTTCTTCTTCTCAATCTGTTTACCAATCTTTTTTTATTTTTTTTATATATATTTTTATTTTTCTCACAGGGAATCGGTCACACCACTTCATCATCAATCAACCTACTTTTCATCAATCCTTTTTACTAGATCGGAAGTTCGTTTATACACAGAACTCAAAGAGAAAAAGATCATCATTAAAATGGACTTCATGAGAAGGGCTTGAGGGATCTGGTTCCTCATTCAGTCATCACATTTACCAATCTCTCCATCCTTCAAGACTTCCACAAATCCAGCAACAACTTCAGCCTCACACTCTAGAATATTAGATCTACCCTGTTCCCTTTCAGTTAAACTTCCATCAAAATCTACCAAAGAATTCTTGGGGTTTTGATTCTGATGGAGTTAGGTTTTTGGAAAGTGAGTGAGTTGGGTTCACTTCTGGCATATTTGGAAAGAAGGATTATTTTGAGACAAGGTTGATTTTGGTTTTAAAGAAAAGAATCGGTTTTATTTGGGTGTAAGATAGAGAAGTGCCTTTTTGGGGCAACGGGTCAGTTTAGAAAAAGTTTTAAAATTTTGGACTCCAAAAGTTAGGAGGAGAGGCAGGAGAAAGGCAGAAACAAATTGATGACATGACACTTCAGCAGCTTAAAAAGGCATATAAGTATTGAAGCGACTACTAACCTGAGTCACAGGAACAGGTTCCGTGACGGTTTTGTGAAAAATTTAAGCAAAGACTCCTAGAAGTGCAATGTCACTCTTACTTGTTTTGTCCTGAAACTGCCATATGTGTATACCTGTAACCGTATAGATTTGAGTTCAATGTCGCCGAAAATACTTTTTAGCATTGTACCTTTCCTTTTTAACATAGCCAATCATCGAGGGACCAGGTCCGCAGTTGAGTTTGATCAACCCCAACTCCAGACGTTTTCTTTCAAAATATTCCCTGCTCAGCGTCTTGGTGAAGATGTCTGTTACTTGATCCTCCGTCTTCAAGAACGTCATACAAATCAAAACCTTTTCAACATTGTCCCTGAGAAAATGGTATCTGACATCAATGTGCTTGGTTCTTTTGTGTTGAACCGGGTTCTTTGCCATGTTGAGAGCACTGGTGTTGTCACATGGAAGCAGTACACAATCAATGTATACACCAAAATCTTCCAATTATTGCTTGATCAACAGTTAATGAGCACAGCATGAGGCTGCTGCAACATATTCTGAAGGATAGTACAGAACCAGGTTCTTTGTTCCCTTAAATTATCTTAGAATTCTCTTAGCAGCCTTCAGATGAGATTCCTTAGAATTTGATTGGAACCTTACACATAATCCCACACTAAATACAATGTCTAGCCTTTGATGCTTCTATATCAAACCTTTTCAAGAGTTCTTTGATGTATTTCTGCTTACTGATACATGTTCCCCTTTTGGACTGCTTCACTTGAAGACCCAGGAAGACATTCAGTTCCCCCTTCATACTTATTTCAAACTCACTTCCCATGAGTTTAGCAAATTCTTCACATAATGAGTCAGTTGTTGCCCCAAAGATGATGCCATCAACATAGATCTGCGCAATGAGTAGGTTCCTTCCTCATTTCTTCAAGAAGGAATTTTAATAACCTTTCACTGTTTCACACCAAGCACGGGGAGCCTGACTCCTATAACAGTTCTGTCAGCAGGTCGTGGAACTAGGTTCCACACACTGTTCCTTTCAAGTTGACGGAGCTCTTCTTGCATAGCTGCTTAGAACTAGGTTGAATACCAGAGTCTAAGGATGTGATTACATTTTGAAGGGATGTGAACTCTTTTGCTTCTAGTTGGATACTTGAACTTCAGAATTTGAAGGACCAGGTTCTTCCATATGTGAATCATCATTGAAATCAACAGAATTATGACTTCCACTATTTTGTTCTGCATCAGGAGTTCCTAATGCTGTATCTCCAACTCTTTCTTCAGCTTCAGTGGTAGTAATTGGGGTACCAGGTTCCTCTTGAGAAGTGGAAGAGGATGTGACATTGTCTTCACTTGCCTCCTTCATCTGACTCATCATATCAACCTTGCCATTTGAAACATCAGATATTTCCCTTAGCACATGCATCATACACTCTATGCTCCTTGGAATTTGAATTTGGCAGACCATGAACCAGGTCCTTCATCAGGCAGCTCATATCACCAGCTTGTAGAGAATCAAAATCAGCAACATAGATATTCTTGTATCTTTTGGTTACTAAGACCACTTCGCCAGTTACCAGATTAGTAACTGTGCACACTTTAGACAAGAACTCTACTTTGTTCCCTTCACCACAGATTTGAGAGACTTTCGAACCTTTCCGACACCGAGAATGTACCCCTTCTTTCATTTCCATAGGATACATTCCCTCCCTGCAGGGCCTTCAATGAAAGGAGATCATTTGTATTTTCAGTTATGAGCTTCGAGCAGTCGCTATCCATGTGCCACTGTTGACTGCACACTTTCACTGTTCCCTGCACACTTAAGTCAATGATTAGACTTGGGAACCCAAGCTAGCTTGGGTCCCTTATAATGATAGAATGGGCGGATCAAACTTCTTTTTGCCCACGCAGGCAGTACATATTTTCTTTTCAGGGAACCAGGTTCCTCATCAGTTGCCTTTTTTCAACAAAGACTTTGTTTTTCTGCAAAGACTGATTTTTAACTTTACAAGAGTCCTTGTAATGACCAGTTTGACCACAGTGAGTGCACAATCTATTATCAGCCATAGTTACATACTTCCTATGAGGATTATAGGAGGTTTTAGCCTTTTGGAACCCGATGCCTTGCCTGTTTCCATCATTACTCCTGTACATAGACATTATTACATCAGAGGGCCGGGTCCATTTAAGTGACTTATCCAGATCATTTTAACCCTTTTTAAATCCTCTTGAAGTTGTCTATTCTTTTTAAGCTCAGCAACAAGACTTGTGTTAACTTTCTTAAGCTCACTCTCAAGCTCAAGTTGAGCCTTTCTAGCCACTTCCTCTCCCTCAGTGTTGTCCATCCATTTTTTTGTTTGTTTTTTCAACAAGTTGTGTTCTCTAGTTACTTCTTCCACTTGTTCCCTTAAATCTACAATGGAAACTACCATATAATCCCTTTCTTGCTCAGTAACTGCAATTTTCTCTACTAGAGTATTCTTTTCTTTGCTAAGGTTCTCTATGGTTTCCTTCAAGTCATCAACCACTACCATCAAATCATCAACCACTACCATCAAATCATCTCTAGACTGTTCAGCATCTCCTAGCTCTATGATTAGGGCATCTTTATCATTAACAAAACTGTAATATGTATCAATTAGAACATTTGCTAACGACATCAATTTTTTCGAAGAGTAGGACTTCAGATTTCTCTGAACATCCCTGAAAGTTACCTCATCATTGTCATCCTCTTCATCCTCATCGGACTAAACCATCAATGCAAATAATGAATCATCTTCATTTTGCATTGCCATCATGGAGCTGCTTCCTACATCTGGTTCTTCTTCTGATTCACTGGAGGAGTCTTCCCATGCAGCAAGAGCTTGCTTCACAACATTGTCAGCTGCACCTTTTCGGCTGAATCGTTTGTTAGGAACCGGGTTCCTTTTTGCTACTTTGTCAGAGTTGTGTTTGTAATGCTCTTGTTTCAGAAGTCGACAGTCTTTAATGAAGTGTTCAGGCTTTCCACACTTATGACAACACTCATTCCCTTTGAAATTCCTGCTGGAACTTCCTTTCTTTGGGGTCCCACCATTTTTGCGAACCGTCTTCTGAAATCTTTGTGGTCTATTGGTTGATTGACTTTCCTTGAAGTTTGGTGGAGCAGCCATGTAGATCCTTTCTAGGTGTTAACCTTTTAGAAAGAACCTGCTCTGATACCAATTGTTAGAAACTAAGCGTCCACCAGACTGTATAGAGAACCGAGTTCTCTATGAGTTCCCATTGTAAGCAACAGACTGTAAAATCAACCAGCATAAAGAATCAGGTTCTCTAATTGTTCTCGCAGTAGCTCGGCAGTAAGTAAAGAACATAGAGGATTTTTACGTGGAAAAATCTCACTCAATGGGACAAAAACCACGACCTACACTTGTAGGCTTTCAACTTCACTAACTTGTAAACACCTATTACAAGCCACTTTGTAATGACTCTATTACAAAGGATTCAACTCAACTAACTTATGGTACTCTCACCACAAGCCACTTTGTGACTTTCTAGTTACAAAGACTTTAACTAACTTGTGATGCTCTCACCACAAGCCACTTTGTCACTTCCTAGTAACAAAGACTTTAAAGTCAACTAACTTGTAACAATACTATTACAAGCCACTTTGTAATAACTCTATTACAAAGACTTTTACTTATGACAAAACCTACTCACAACATAAACTAGAGAGTTTATAGATTTTGGGTTTCCTGAAAACAGCTTCTAAGAAAGCAAGATAGGAGTTACAATGAAGAACAAATAACAAAGACTCTACAAACCTAAGGACTTAAGATATCTTCAATCTTGGATCCGGTCCTTGAGGTTGCAGCAGCTTTGTTCTTGAGAGAGGTTGTTGCTAGCACTAGAGAGAATATTTCCTTTTCTGATTTGCAAGTGTTCGAAGAATGTCTTGTGCCTTGCATTAGGTTTATACTACAAAAGACATTACCACGGTGATGTCAATTCACAATGGTGATGTCAAATCTTGGTTAGTACATGCTTCTTCTCAATAGGAAGTGACTGTTGCACTGTCTGCTGCACTGTTGCGTGTACAGTTGCAGGCAGTCACTTTCTGCAGTTGCTTTCCAGCTGTGTAGTTGACTCATACTTCTGTCAGGGAACACTAAGGTACCAGGTCCCTAATCTGGTTCTTGTGAATCTAAAGGCAGACTGCCCAGATTATCTTGAGTCGATTAACTTGAGTGATTGTACCAGGCATGCTTCAGGTCCTTTATCTGGTTCTCTCATGAACTAAGTTGTTTTACCTTCCTTGATTGTATTTACACGTGTGTGACATCACTTACAATTATGTAAGCAAGGTAGGTAAAGAGCCTTCCATAGCAAGTTGACTGCTGCACTGTTCTTGTACAGTAGCGCATGCAGGCAGCAAATTTCCTGCTGGAGAGTCGACTTCATACAGTCTCCTCAGGAACTGATAGGAACCTGTTACCTTACCTGTTCCTTCCACTCTGAAGAGTTGAGTTATATCCCACGCTGAATCCCAACCTTGAACTTTGTGATCTCAATGTCTTGTAAATGTGTAACAGGTTCCTTATCTATTTCTGGATGGTAAGTTTGTTAGATCATCAAAACATAAAGTGAAGTACTTATGCCCAAAGTACTTGTAACCTATCATACGTACTTTTGGAACTTAAGATAGCGTAGCTCAAAAAATAAATTCATGCGAACCTAAACTCTAAGCCCTAAACAGATAATACGTGCCATGAATTTAGGTCGTGACACAAGCAATGACATAAAAGTGCAAAAGAAAATTGAAAAACAAAGTGCAAAGAGAAGAAAAAAATACACTATCATGTCAATGATTTGTGACACATGATACCAACCACCTTTACAAGTTTGATATATCAAGTTTTCCATGTTTTTACTTCACATATATTTCAAGCATTTCACGTTCCTAACATGACTGACCAGTTACCAATGGCAAACGTCCAATCGATCATTATCATTTTCAGATTCTCAATTTTCCTTGACAAGCAAACAACACATAAACTCTGAAATTTCTATTACTACGTTGTCTGTCCGAAAAAATTCCATGGACCCCCCTTATTTTGACTTCCATGGCTAATAGTATAATTCTTTTTTAATTTTATTATAATAGCTACAATATATCTGTTTATATAAGTGGCCTAATTATAATCCCAAAAATAAGACAAATCACCTTCTGTAATATAAAAATATATTAATAGTGTAATTTACTGGAGCATTTTTTTATTTGTCATTTAGTTAAGGTTCAGATACAAGTATTAAAGAATTAGTATTTATTATAAATTTATTTAACTAAATCAACCTCTATCTGTTTTCGAACTCTTTAGATCATTTATTGAAGCAATGATAAATTTGAAAAATAATAATTACTTCTTCCGATTCATAATAAGTGATTATTTTACCTTTTTTATTTTTGTCCAAAATAAGTGTCCATTTACATAATCAAGAAGGAATTGATTTTACTTTTCCAAAATTTTTTCTTATTTACATATTTCAATGTGTCAAAATAACAATTAATTAAGGTTAATTTAGTGAATACATCTTTTTTTCTCTAGGAGTTCGTATTTTCTTAATGGGTTTTTCAAAGGTAAAATGACCACTTATTGTGGACCGGAGAGGGTAATGTATTCTTAATTTTCTAATTGGAGGTCCGGAGAAAATATCAATGTACAAAGCTAAATTTTCTTCCTTTATTCAGTGGCGGGTCCAGAATTTTCATCAAGGGGTACCAAAATATAAATAATTAAATACATCAAAAAGTCAAGGGGAGTCAATGTATAGTAAATATACATAAAATTAAAAAAATTATCTAGCAAAATAACGTAATTTTCCGGCGAAGGGGTGTCACTTGACACCCCTTGCTTCAATGTGGCTCCGCCACTGCCTCTATTCCCATAGTCGAAATAGTCGAAAATAGGGAAGGGAAACCTTGGCGTAATTGATAAAGTTGATGCCATGTGACCAAGAGGTTACGGATTCAAGTTGTAAAAACAGTCTCTTGCAAAAATATAAGATAATAAAACTACGTATAATAGACTCTTATGATCCGATCATTTTTTCGACTTCACACATAACGGGAGTTTAGTACACCCATCTACCCTTTATTCTCCTAGCCAAATCCCTTCTCCCCTCTTCAGCCATAGAAAAGAAAAAGAAGATAAAAGTGGCAAAAGAGAAAAGGAAAAACTCTACCCAAGAAGGGAACAGAGAAACAATTACTCCTAATGCAACTCCTACCAGCTTGAAATGGATAAGGATAAATGGATAAGTTTTTAGCTTTGAATTCAGTGTAAGCTAAAAGTAAAATCCATGCAAAAGTAATTAATTCTCTCTATTTCAAAAATTTATTTATTTGCTGCTACTACTACTAGTACTAGTGTTTTGACAATTATATTCTTGAATGGAGTGCCTAGAGACTTCTTCTCTACCTCTTTCTCTCTTTCTTCATTTAACCTTCATTTAATCTAATTATTTTTCATTTTTTATTTTTTACTTTTTAATTTATTTTGTATTGTTCACCAATCATATAGCAATACATGTCATACAAAGACAGAGACTTTGCATGGTTGAGTTTTTCATTTTTTGGACAAGGCCAAACTCAACCTCTCTCTTCACTCTTTATAAGGTTAATCCATCTTCACTCTTTTCACCATCTTCACTTCACAAAATCACTCCTCAAAATCTCTTATTTTCTTTCATTTCTCTTTTCTTTCTCATTTGCTTATTAGCTATGGTTTTCAATAGAGATATTGCCCGTTTTGCTGTTGGTGTTATTGGTTAGTTCTTCACATTTTAAGTCACCACAAAAAAAGACACACACACACAAACATAGAGTCAGAGTTGAAGAATTGTTAGTTTTAATTTTTTTTCAAAGGAAAAGCTGATGGGGTTTTTCTATTTTTTCTATTTTTATTTTCAGGGAATGTCATTGCACTCATCTTGTTCTTGTCACCCTTGTAAGCTTCAATTTCCATTATTTCTCCTTATTTTTCCTTTATTTAGTTTAGTAAATAATTTTTTTTTTTATATATATATATATATAAGTTCCTTCGTTTTATTTTACGTGAGTCTATTTGACTCGGCATAGAGTTTATATAAAAAAGGAAGGACTTAAAATTCATGATTTTAAACTCATAGATAGGTCTTATATATGTGGCTTAATTATCTGATTATCATGAGAGAAAATTTTGAAGATTACTAATTTGTTCATAAATTTTTTGTTTTAATTTGACTAATTACAGGCCAACTTTTATACGTATATGGAAAAACAAGTCAGTGGAGCAATTTTCTCCTATACCGTACCTTGCCACATTTGTCAACTGTGGGCTTTGGGTGTTGTACGGTGTCCCTTGGGTACAACCAAACAGCATCTTAGTTGTGACAATTAATGGCACTGGACTTGGCATTGAGATCGTGTACTTAACGCTGTTTTTCTTGTACTCTGATCGTAAGCTAAGGACAAAAGTTTTTCTTGTCATTCTTGGTGAAATTATCTTTGTTGCTACACTTGCAATTTGTGTTCTAAGTTTTGTCCATGGAAACAAGAAAAGAGCTGCTATTGTTGGTAGCATTTGCATGGTTGGCAACATTTTGATGTATGCTTCCCCTTTGGCTGTCATGGTAAATACTTACTTTCTTTTTTTTGTTCTTTTTTCCTATATATACTGCTGGGACTCTTCAAAAATATTGTCGGTTGCGTGTCAGATACTTCAACTTTTTGGATGATCCTACAAGGGTGTGGCATAATTTTTGAACAGTCCGGGCATCATACAACTTTATTCTTGCATGTTCCAAAACTTGTCACTATGGTGGAGCTACAGCGGCGATAGGATTTCTGCTAAGAGGGTTTTAAAAAAGAAAAAAGTTAAATATTAAAAAAAATATGGCCAGTGACATAATAAAGATTTTGAACCCCTTAACCACTAAGCTATGCTTTTTGGATTCGTCAAGGGGATTTAATATATATATTTATAGAGAGAAATCAGATTTTGCCTTATATATACAATTTTATTTTCCATGAAGGGGTTAGGTGAACCCCGCCTGTAGCTACGGCTACGGCCAATAAAGGATAGTCGCATCGCATGAACATTTTTTGCTGAAAAATTATATTATTATACAATATTTTCTTTGGTTATTTGGTTTAAGAAAGAAAGGGGAAAAAACAAGAAAAAAAAGAATCATGAAAATGGCATTTCTAAACTAAAGTTTTACATGTTGTTATTGCAGAAATTGGTGATCAAGACCAAAAGTGTGGAGTACATGCCTTTCTTCCTTTCACTTTTCTCTTTTCTCAATGGTGTTAGTTGGACTGCTTATGCTTTTATCCGTTTCGACGCCTACATTCTTGTAAGTAATACAAAAATAAACTGAATTTAATTTGTCGCTTTTTTTAAATTTTTTTAAAGTGGATTGTATGCTCATAAATAGTGGGTACATATGAATACATACATATAAAATAAGTTCCCAATAATTGTCACAAGTTAGTTGTGAAAGCTTACTCTAAACCATTGACTTAAAATTGTGAATTTGGATTATCTTTGGTTTACATTTGTGGCATTTAACATCTCTATAGGCAAGATGACAATCTTTTTTACATTTATAACTCTTTCCTTATATAAACAACCATTCTAAAAAAGAAAAAAGGCAACTTTTTATATTGATTCTGTGGTGTCACAGTAGTAGTAATTTTAGTATGATAGCTCTAACTTAACCACCAAATCAAAACTTTCTTAGTTTGTAATTTATCTTTTTAAGCTAATAAAGATCTTTAAGTTTTTCCAAGTATCAATGAGAAAACGAAAGGTTATTCATAACAACCATATAAATTTATATAGAATAACCTATATTACAAAAAAAAAAAAAAAGAATTAGCTACGAATATTATCTCTAATTTGTCACGAAGTAACCTATATTATAATAGAAGGATTTTCGTTGAAGGATTTTCGTTGTTTAGCGACAGAATTTGCCTGTTGCCTGCTTTTTTGTTTCTATTAGAAACGGCCTCTCTGCCCTTCCAGGTAGGGGTAGGCTGCGTACATCTTACCCTCCCCAGACCTCAATTGTCGAAATTCACTGGGTTTATTGTTGTTGTATTCCTGGTTTTTTGTAGTTAATATTTATTCTACTTCTCAATTTTCCAATTAACCAATATCCATTTCTCTTATTATCAAATCTTATTTTGATTCTTTTAATACCTATACTTTGTTTTAGGCACCAAATTCAATGGGAACTGTTCTTGGGCTGGCCCAATTGCTACTTTATGCTACATATTACAAGTCCACTAAGAGACAAATAGCAGAAAGAGAGACCAAAGGAGAGTTAGTCATGGCTGAAAAATCTGTCACTGGGGTGGCCCAAAAGCCTAGAAATGATTCTAGAGTTTAATTTTGTGGTTTTCTTAAAGCCCATTTAGCTTTAGTAATTGGTCTATTTAGCCCAACTTCTTTTGGGCCTTTTGTTTTTCATTAGCTTCCCTAGCCCCCCCCCACCCCCCCCCCCCCCCACCACACAAAAAACCTTCCCTATGGGTGCCTAAGGTTCCCTATGTACCCCCCCCCCCCCCCTCAATATGTAACAATGGTACAAATAACATGGAAATTAAGCTGAAAAGTCAGCAGTTTTCATTACAGTTGTTAATGAAGATGGCGATTTCTCCATAGATAAGGGACGAAGGATATTCATGGTAGTGCAGTTAGTATGATCGCTATTTCCTATGCAGCCCTTGTCCGTAGTGATATTCTAATTCGGCTATCTCTCCCACTCATCAAGGCAGGCATCAAAAACAAAATTATTGCTAAGGAAGACCGGAGTACGCTATGCCCCATCACCTACAAAAACATCAGTTACGGAAGTGCTGGGCTTCTCAAGGCCCTCTGCGTTAGAGTGACCCCGTCAACGAATGATGCTTGACTTTATAGAGCGTTCTTCATATTTGAGAAACCACAAATAAAACTGATTAAATATTCAAACATTCATACATCAGCTAAGACTACAATGAAAGGGAAATATTAATCTAACTGGATTTTAAACATAGAGTTTGGGAAAAAAATTACAATATAACCAAACTGAAAGAAGACAATAACTCCTCATGATCTGAGTCACATTAGAATGATGGTATGATCCAAGTTGGCGGACAAATAAGACTTACTGACTATTCAGGATAAAAAGATTCAACGTATCCATCTTCAAGATTATAAGCACACATATCTCTTCCACCACCATCTTCCAATACGGCATTTTCCTCACGCCAATCATCAGTAAAATATATGTGATCAGGCTTGACTCTAGTAAACTTAGAAGACTCAACGAAACTTGCTCCATTAACACTCAAAAAAATAGCTAAATCTCCCAAGGTATTAATCTTTTTCATTTTACCATTGATTACATCTAGTTCATGTACTTCAAATTTAAATGTCTTTGGACCATCTCCTTCCTCTCTCGGAGGCTCATTTCGTTCTCGTCGAGGAAGGGCAAATCGGTTAACAAGTAAAAGTTTATCGTCTACCTCAACTAGGTAGAAGTTGATTGAATACTTCTTCTGGCGAAACAGATTCGGATTATCGTCAAGCCAAAATAGGTGTGACTCGACAATTGGTTGAGAAATACTAGGCCCTGGAACATCAAAAACACAAACTTCTCCGGCATAAGTCACAAAAATAAATTGACCCTTATAGTAAATCATATTAAAGACTCCACCAACTCTATATTCAATTTCAAATTTGGTCCAGTTAAGATCTCCAGTCGCCAAAAAGTCAAATGATTAACATTTGTACAATAGGAAACCACTAGTACATAATCTGATGTACGAGAAGGATTAACAGATAAGACAGCTCTGTCGATGATGTGATAGATTTCTTCTTTTGGTACTTCAACGAAACCCTGTAAAGCCAATAAGGCTTTTTGCAAAAGAAGTTGAATTTGGGTACGGGAAAAAGGATGCAACAAGTTAAACTCTTCGTAATATGACATGGTGAACAGCCATTCCTCATATGGAAAACACTCTCGCCTTATAGCTTCTGGGAGATATAATATATGTGAGACTTTCCCTTTGGAAAGAGAGTAAAATTCTCGATAATCATCGTCTTTATCAGCCAGCATTAGCAACGGAACTTTGAACGAAAACACATCAAAGTTTTCCTTCGTAGCAGCAGGTCGCCAAGAGGTACAAACAGCACGAAAATCAATAAAATCTTCTATCACTTTAACATGCTTTGCAATCAGAACAAGGAGTTCGTGGGGCAGTTCTGCCCAGTTCGCCATAGGCTTCTAAGGGAAGGAGAAAAAGGGCAAAAACCTTTGTTTATAATTTTGACTTGGAGGTCATATATATAGGTATTTTTTATTAGTATATTCCAATTTTGACTACAATTTGGAATACTTTAAAAGAATTTGGAATACCAATTGGGGCAAGATTTTTCCATCAACTTCTACGAAACTAGTTTGATTTGGGTTCCTTTCCGCGAAATCCGAAATACTTTTTATTTAAATAAATTTCTTTGTAAGCATAAGGGATAATTTTTAGAGACTTCCTCTAAGGTTTTGGCTTGTAACACATACATACCTTTAGTGTGTACAAATCGAACCGGAAGATCGCACCAAACTGAAAAGTCAAACCAATTCGATTAAAAAAATCCGATTAGGTTTGGTTTGATTTGGTTTGGTATTGAGGTAAAAGAATCCGAATCAAACCTACATATAAATATATAATTTCTTATATATATATA
>NW_017671671.1:61840-115527 GCF_001879085.1 Nicotiana attenuata
ATATATATATATTAAGACTTTTATAGAATTTTCTTTAAAAAATGTCTAGAAATATTTTCGACTCTCTTATGGGATGTAATATTTAGTTAAATATGAAGTGCTCCATATATATTAACTTAAATAATGAGTTGTATGATCACTTTCTTATCAAGTGTTAGTGAATTGCGTCAATCTTTTTGTTCTTCCATATTCATATGTCAAGATCTATTAGATTCTTATATTTTTTTTTTGAATTCGAAAAAGTATATCAATAATTTAATATAAATAGAATATATCATTATATAGGTTCATATTTATTTTTATAGTAAATTATTAAATTCGGTTAACCTTGAAAGTGTACATCAATGTAAAATTATTGTCAAACGACAAAAAAGTACCTATGATGTATTACTAAGAAAATTCTTCCATAAAAATATTTTAATAGCTAATATATTTATCATTTTTTTAATTTTTTATTAAACATACATTTACTTATCAAAAATTTAACAGAGTAAGATTGAAATAATATTCACATGACAAAAACAAAATCCAAAAAATCCGACAAAATCGAACCAATCCAAACCCATATAAAACTGAATCAACCCGGTCCATGTACACCCCTACATGATACCCTTGATCAAACTACATGATATATATATATATATATATATATATATATATATATATATATGTGTGTGTGTGTGTGTGTGTGTGTGTGTCAATTTTATGATTTACTTTGTATAACAAAAGTAACTTATTTTATTTTATTAATTCAAATCATTAATCTGATTGATATATTTAATTCATGTATGTCACTGTACTTCTTTATATTATGGCAAATCCTATATGTAGTTATTTCATAACTCGATGAACAGAGCTAACAGCTAGTTCGAAATTTTGAGTATTATTTTTCAAATCAAATTTTTCTTGTGATTTCTTTTCATAGTGAAAATAGAACACTGAAATTAAATGTAGGAGGGGAATCAAATTACAGGATTTTTTTTTTGCAAATGGTGAATTATAAGCCTCAAAATCATCTAGAGAGCATAATTATAATTGATCAAGTAAAATAACATTCATACATCTCCAAGATTACAATGAATAAAAAAATATACCAACTTAGCTTCAAACTAAAAACCTGGAAAATAAGAAAACTACCACATGGAAAAGAGAACAAAGAAAATATCAATCACATTAACAGAATGATGGTTCGATCCAAGTTGGCGGGTAAATAGGACGGATAAAAAGATTCAATCTTTTCACTTTCAACATCGTAGAACCCCATATCTCTTCTGCCCACTCCGTCCAATGTACTATAGAAATCAGTCTCAATGTACTATAGAAATCAGTCTCATCAGTAAAATATATGTGACTTAGCTTGACTCCGATAAACATAGAAAAGTCAATAGAACTTGCTCTATTACGGCCCAAGAAAATTGACCATTATCCCAAGGTATTAATCTCCTTCAATGCACCTCCAATTACATCTAATTCAAATACTCGAAATTTATAGGTTTCAGCACCACCATTTGGACCCTTTGAGGCAAATCGACTAACCAATAATAGTACACCTGATACTTCTACTAGGTAGAACTGAACTAATGGACGTTTAAACATATCATCCTCAAGCTCAAAAAAATCACATGACTCTCCAATTGTTACATCATAAACCCAAACTTGGCCAGAATAATACACAACATAAAATTTACCCTTATAATATTTGAGACTCGCAACTCCACCAATTACATTAGATCTGTCGATTATAATATTAGTCCAGTTAAGATCTCCAGGTCGGCAAAAAGCCAAACAATTTTTATATCCATAAAAAGAAACCATTAATACATAATCCGATGTAAGAGAAGGACTAGCAGATAACACAGCTTGGTCGATGCATGGATATCCATCATCTGTATTGTCGCAATCAAAAGCCAATAAGGCCTGTTGTGGAGGAAGTTGAATTAGGGTACGAGAAAAAGGATGCAACAAGTTTACCTCTCCAGTGTATGACGCGGAGCAGATCCATCCCTCTGATGGAAAACACTCTCGCCCTTTAGCTTCGGGGAGAAATATACGTGAAACTTTCTACATGGAAAGAGAGTAAAATTCTCGATAATCATCGTCTTTATCAGCCAACATTAGCAATGGAACTTAGGGCGAAAGCATATCAAAATTATCCTTTGTAGCAGCAGTTCGCCACGAGGTACAAACAGCACCAAAAGCAATGAAATCTTCTATCACTTTAACACAATTTACAATGAGAACAAGGAGTTCGTGGGGCAGTTCTGCCCAATTGGCCATAACTTATACAACGAAGAGGGAAGAACCTTTGTTTCTGGTTTTGACCTAGATATACAGGTTATATATGTAGGTCGTTGTTATAGTATATTCCAATTTTGACTACAATTTGGAATACTGAAAGAATTTGGAATACCAATTGGGACAAGTTTTTTCTATCAACTTTTACGAAACTAGTTTGATTTGGATTTTCTTTCCACGTAATCTTGAATACTTTTTTCTTTTTATTTAATTAATAAATTTCTTTATAAACATAAGGGATAATTTTTACAGACTTCCTCTAAGGTTTATATATATACTAGTTTCGAGGTACGCGCTTTGCGCGTGTACCTATATCAATAAATATATAATTTTTTAAAATTACGTAAATGTTATTATATAATGTGTGAGTTATTAAACATAAAAAACATAAGTTCCTAAAAATAATGAATGTTAATCTCATTAAGCTAGCTCAATAAAACAAAGAAATCCTACTCCACATAAGTTTTTATATGCCTTACTATGATTTATGATGAGTGACATATTTTATAAAAAATTTTGTTATTTTTGTTACCAAATACTATAAACAAATAACACAAAAAAGATACTTTTATCATAATTATTCAAAGATAATAAAATAAATTAAATTTTGAATTTTTTGGTCTTTTAGAAATTTGTGAGTGCTGAGGTAGAATTATAGCTCCTAGAAAAATATTGATAAATAAAATAAAGTCTTAAATAACTAATATTGAATTATAAAAAATAATTTAAGACTATACTAAAAATATAGAAAGCTATCATTTATTAGACAACAACAACAATATCAACGACCCAGTGAAATCCCACTAGTGGGGTCTGGGGAGGGTAGTGTGTACGCAGACCTTACCCCTTTCCCGAAGGAGTAGAGAGACTGTTTTCGAAAGACCCTCGGCTCAAGAAGACAAAACGTCAAAAGAAGACAATATTAGTAACACCACAAATATAATATGAAAAAAATACGAAAAATAGGAACAACATGAAATCATGAAGAATGATACAAAGCAAAAGCAAAATAGTATCCCTACCAAACTAGTCACACACTCACACAAAGTTATGGCATAAGACAAGACTCAACTACCTCCTAACCTGCAACCCTAATACTCGACCTCCACATGTTCCTATCAAGTGTCATGTCCTCGGAAATCTGAAGACTCGCCATATCCTGCCTAATCACCTCCCCCCAATACTTTTTAGGCTGCCCCCTACCTCCCCCAAACACATGTTCCTATCATTTATTGGAATGAATATAAAAAGAAAGAAAAATAATGCTGACAACCTTTTTGAATACCTTTTGTCTTATGTTACATCCTTAATTCTTCAACTTAGCATTTTTAGCAATTTAATTTTTAATATTATATTACAATAAATTTTCTCTATTTTTTTAATTTCTTTCATGGCCGATGCTCTTTTTGTACCTTAAGAATTTTATCAACTTGATAAATAATTTTGAAAAAAATTTGAAACTAATTTTTTTGATAATTTATTAATTCAAACACTTAATTATTTGTTGAGATTTCATGCTTTTATGATAGTATAGAAGATAAACATTATTTTTAAACTTTGTTTTCCTACTCGAACAATATATTATTCTTTATCAAGTTGTGTACTTTTACAAAATACATTTAATAATTAAAATATATATTTAGTTAGATACAAAATCTCTTACTTTTAATAGTACATCTTAGAATTGTAAGTTCCCAACAAGAAGCATGAACTTAAAACATTTCCATTGAAATTGCCGTAGGATATACAAGGAAAAGAAAACGTAATATTACTCATGTTTTTCCAAATAATTACACGAAAATTGTACAATATTTTGTTGTCCTTGGTTGAAAAGAAACTTTCCTTTTACTTTTTATATTCTCTTCTTTTTTCGTAACATATTTTATCCTTACTTAGTTGATTTCGAACTTCTAAATATTAGGTAATAATTCAAATTTTACTTGATTTTAAATTCCTAAATATTAGGAAAGTAACTTAAATTACATATTTGTCCAATGTGAAACTTATTTTAAAAGGATAAAAAAGACGAACGACATTTCGCTAAGGGCCTTCGTGCTTTTAATATAGTACTAGTCTCTATTTCACGTGCCTCGCACGTGTAGCCCCTAGCTATTCTGAAAATGTAATTATTTGAGTCAACAAGCACATATATTTTGAGTTAAATATTATAAATACTTTAAATTGGATACTTGTGTTAGAGTGGACTTATTTCTAGATTTTGAATATCTAATATTGAGTAACGTATATATGAAAATTGGATCGTATCTAAATTTCTTTTACATGCATATTCAAATTTTAGAATAATATACTTGCTCCGTTACATTTTATATTGCACATTTTTTTAGTTCGTTTAAAAGAGAAAGACATATTTTATATTTAAAAATATTTTAATAATAAACTTATCACTTTACCTTTAATGTGTCACGATCCGGATCTCCCACCATCGGGATCGTGATGGCGCCTACTCATGGTAGCTAGGCAAGCCAACTTATTTACCTTTCATTAATAAATAAATCTGTTAACAATCCATAGCATCAATAAGAAACATGGAATTTAATAATAATAATAGCGGAAGTCTAATTTATAAGTCTGAATCAAAACGCGGAATAGTCAACAATAGCCTCTACCCAAGATTTGGTGTCACATTACTCACGAACCACTAAGAATAAACTAAATACAAAGGTCTGAAAGAAATATAACAGCTGTCTGTCTCGAAAACAACGAGGCAACAGTCGAAAGGAAAACATAAAGAAGAGACACCGAGCCTGCGGACGCCTGCCAAGGCCTTACCTCAGTCTCGTGAATAAGAAAGTCTGCTCCCGAACTTACTACTACCTCCCTGCTGCTCTTCAAAACCTGGACTGTGCCAAAAATGCACAAGAAGTGTAGCCATCCAACACAACCGACCCCATTCGGTAAGTGGGACTAGCCTAACCCCCGGCGGAAGTAGTGACGAGCATAGACCGTGACCCACACAGAAGACCTGTGCAGCTATAAATAATACACGGATCGAAATACAGGCAAGTAACAATGTGGGAGGGGAAAATGCTATGGGGAGATAACAATATTAACAGTAATCCAAAGTAACCAACTAAAGCAAGCTTAGAATTAACAGTGAGCAAGAAACCAATACTCCAAAAATAAACCACATGTTAATCGGTAACTGTTGCGGCGCGCAAACCCGCCTTCATAATTTACTATTGTTGCGGCGTCACGCTCCACAAATACACTGTTGGGCGTGCAACCCGACCCATATCATTTTCATGTATCATTGTTGCGGCGCGCACAGCCGATCCTCACCTTTTACTGTTGCGGCGTGCAACCGATCCTCAATATCATTGTTGCGGCGTGCAACCCGACCCTCACATATTATTGTTGCGGCAGTGCAACCCTGAATCCTTCAATATTCAATTTAACAGTCCGAACTCCCCAAAATAACAGTCACAATTAAGGGTGCATTTAAAATAAGTAAATATTTGACAAACATCCCGGCAGGGAAAGAATCCACAAGTTCAACCAAACGTCCCGGCAAGGGAAATAATCAACAACGTTTTCTCTTCTTTTACTTTTCTTAATCTTACACGATATCACTGGAAGGCCCAAAGCTCCATGAAATTTCTTATCTTTCAATATTCCTTCACAGAACAACAATTAATACGAACTTTCCTTAAGTAAGGGAACAAAAATATTCATCTCAAATATCTGGCAAGGGGATTACTATAACCACATTAGTTGCCACAAAATCTACCACCCACATTAGTGTCAACATCTAATTACCACAGTATAACCAAAACGCTATGTAAACCACACTGAACCCACCTCCGCTATATACTAACGACATACATACCACCAACCCTCTTATTAGACTATAGCATCATATGACACAGAGGAAACATAAAACCTGAGCGTAAACCCTAGGTTATTCGCTGTAAGAACCACAAGTGCAGAGGAATCACAACCCACACAATAGCCGCAAAGGGGCAAACATAAATGAATCTCTCCTCTTTCTCACTTTTACTTCACAGTTCTTTTTCAGAACTCGAGCAGATGCTCCAGAGTGTGCAATTTCACTTATAACTTTTTCACAATTCTTTCTACAACTGGAGCCGACGCTCCTCAATGAGATTCAAAGTCATTTCAGTAATCTTTCAATATTCGTATTCACAGTTCGACCAATGCTCCAGGAATAAATTTATCAATATCACCATTCACATGTTATTCACATATATTGGAAATACCTCCCATAAACATGGAAATTCACAAATAAGTTCATGATAATCACATTTGAAGGGGACCTCACGGTCATGCTGGAACATTTCATGTTATAGTTACTCGTCACCCATGCCTATTACATTCGTTACTCCGATCACATGAGCAGTTAGACAAGACTTCAACTCCTATTCCCTCAAGCTAAGGGTTAAATCAGAACAGCTTTACCTCAAAAAGCCTTGAAATTCCCACTTAATCCTCAACACTTATCCGCTTTAAACCTCGTGTTCCATCCTCCGATTCGCTCGAATCTAAATCAGAAATTGTTCAATTTACTTTAAATAAACACTATTGAATTAAGTTTGGAAGGCAATAAAAACGATTTCCCAAAAGTTTACTCAGGATTTTCCCAAATAATGGCCCCCGGCCCACCGTGGTAAAACCCGAGGTTCGGACCAAAAACCAATTACCCATTCCCCACGAAACTCAAAATATAAATTTTGTTTTGAAATCGGACCTCAAATCGAGGTCCAACTCCCCAATTTATAGAAAATCCTGGTTTCTACCCAAAAATCCCCCAAACTTCAACTGCCATGGAAAATCTTTTGATTTCAAGTGGAAAACAACTGTTTTAATGATGTAAAAGTTGAAAGAATTTGAGTATAAAAATCAACTACAAATGATTTTAGGATGAAGGTTCTTTTGAAAAAATCGCCTTATGGTGTTTGAGTTTTGAAAGAATGGTGGAAAGTGATGCAAATCTCGACTAAGTATAAAATTTGCTGGGCCTCAAAGATATGGGAAATGCGAAAACATAGGTTTCGCATTGCGAACAAAACAGGCTGGGGAATTGCAACATTTTAGTTCGCATTGCGTAACTGGGTCTCTGAGGCAAATTTTCGCATTTGCGAAAATTCATCCATTGCGAATGACTTACGCTCGCATTTGCAGAGCCTTTCTCCCGCATTTGCGAACATCCGGAGGGAAAATGGGGCTACCGCATTTGGCGAGGAAGACGTTCGCAATTTGGCGACTGGCGGCCCTCCGCATATGCGAACATGAATTTGTCCGCATTTGGCAACCCAGAAGGCAAAAGTCCTCCCCTTTTTGCATTTGCGATCAATGTGGTCGCATTTGCGATCATTTCTTCCAAATGCGAAGACCACCAGCACTGAAAATATTCGATTTTTAAAATGAGAAAATGCAACAATCGATGGTCTATCCAAAAACTCACCCGAGGCCCTCCGGGGCTCCAAACTTAAAACATGCACACAACCTAAAAAACATCCCACGCGACTTTACTCCGCGCGATCAAATCGCCAAAATAACATCAAAATATTGAATCAAGGCCTCACAACACCATGATTCTTCTTCTAAACTTCAAACTTTAGATATTTAGGTCCGAAACACGTCAAATGACGTCCGATTTCGACCAAACTTCACAAAAAGTGCTTATCGCATATTTAAGACTTGTACCGGGCGCCGGAACCAAAATACGAGCCCGATACCATAGTCTTTTAATCAATTTTTATTTCCATTTTCCTTAATAATTTTAGAAAAACAATTTCGCAGAAAAATTCTTTCCTCGGGCTCTAGACCTCGGAATTCGATTCCGGGCACATGCCCGAGTCCCATATTTTTCTACGGACCTTCCGGGACCGTTTACGAAAAATGTTGACCAAAGTCAACTATAATCATATTAATATCAAAATTCTTCAAATTTTTCACGGAATTCACATATTTCAACATAAAAGCTTTCCGGCTACGCGCCCGGACTGCGCACGCAAATCGAGGCAAGTAAAAATGAGGTTTTAAGGCCTCGGATGCACGGAATGGATGAGGAAATAGGTGATGACCCTTTGGGTCGTCACATCCTCCACCTCTAAAACAACCGTTCGTCCTCGAACGGACAAAAGAAAGAAGTACCTGAGTCAGGAAATAGATGTGGATAACGGCTCCGCATATCAGACTCGGACTCCCAGGTCGATGCCTCAGGGGGCTGACCTTTCCACTGAACACGAACAGAAGGAAAACTCTTCGACCTCAGCTGTCGAACCTGCCGGTCTAGAATAGCTACCGGCTCCTCCTCATATGATAGATCCTTGTCCAACTGGACCGTGCTGAAGTCTAATACATGGGTAGGATCGCCGTGATACCTCCGAAGCATAGACACATGAAAAACTGGGTGCACGGCTGATAAGCTAGGTGGCAATGCAAGTCTATAAGCCACCTCTCCCACTCGATCAAGAATCTCAAACGGACCAATGTACCTAGGGCTAAGCTTGCCCTTCTTTCCGAACCTCATCACGCCCTTCATAGGCGACACCCGGAGCAATACCCGCTCACCAACCATGAAAGCTACATCTCGAACCTTACGATCTGCATAACTCTTTTGCCTAGACTGAGCTGAACGAAGCCTGTCCTGAATGACCTTGACCTTCTCCAAGGCCTCCTGAACTAAATCTGTACCTATCAACCGAGCCTCTCCCGGCTCGAACCATCCAATCGGAGACCGACATCGCCTACCATATAAGGCCTCATAAGGAGCCATCTGGATGCTCGACTGGTAGCTGTTATTGTAGGCAAACTCTGCTAAAGGCAAGAACTGATCCCATGAACCTCCAAAGTCAATAACACAAGCCCGGAGCATATCCTCCAAAATCTAAATAGTCCGCTCGGACTGACCGTCCGTCTGAGGATGGAACGCTGTGCTCAACTGAACCTGGGTACCTAACTCCTGCTGAACCGCTCTCCAGAAGCGCGAGGTAAACTGCGTAACCCGATCCGAAATGATAGATACCGGTACTCCATGAAGGCGAACAATCTCCCGGATATAAATCTCAGCTAACCTCTCGGATGAATAGGAGACTGCCACTGGAATGAAATGCGCTGACTTGGTCAGCCTATCAATAATGACCCAAATAGCATCAAACTTCTTCCGAGTCAGCGAAAGTCTAGTAATGAAATCCATGGTAATCCTCTCCCACTTCCACTCGGGGAGCTCAATCCTCTGAAACAAACCACCGGGTCTCTGATGCTCATACTTGACTTGCTGACAGTTCAGAGACCGAGCCACATACGCAACAATATCCTTCTTCATCCTACGCCACCAATAATGCTGCCGCAAGTCCTGATACATCTTCGCGGCGCCCGGGTGAATAGAATACCGAGAGCTATGGGCCTCCACTAAGATCAACTCTCGAATCCCATCAACATTAGGCACACAAACTCGCCCCTGCAATCTCAAAACACCATCATCATCTAAGGTCACCTTCGTGGCACCACCACGCTGTACCGTGTCTCTCAGGACACACAAATGGGGATCATCAAATTGTCGATCACGGATACGCTCCAATAGAGAAAAACGAGCGACCGTGCAAGCCAACACTCTGCTAGGCTCAGAAATATCTAATCTCACAAATCGATTGGCCAAAGCCTGAACATCTAAAGCAAGCGGTCTCTAGCTGACCGGGATATAAGCAAGACTACCCATGCTGGCGGACTTTCTATCAATGCATCGGCCACCACATTGGCCTTACCCGGGTGATATAAGATAGTGACATCATAATCCTTCAACAACTCCAACCACCTCCTCTGCCTCAAATTCAAATCCTTTTGCTTAAATAAGTACTGTAGACTCTTATGATCAGTGAACACCTCGCACGTCACGCCATACAAATAGTGCCTCCAAATCTTCAAGGCGTGGACAATGGCTGCCAACTCCAGATCATGCACTGGATAGTTCTTCTCATGAATTTTCAACTGCCTCGAAGCATAGGCAATGACCTTGCCATCCTGCATCAACACTGCTCCAAGCCCAACACGGGAAGCATCACAATAAACAGTATAGGGCCCTGAACCTGTGGGCAGAACCAACACCGGTGTCGTAGTCAGAGCTGTCTAGAGCTTCTGAAAGCTCGCCTCACACTCATCCGACCATCTGAACTGGGCACCCTTCTGGGTCAATCTGGTCATCGGGGCTGCAATAGATGAAAATCCCTCCACGAACCGTCTATAGTAGCCTGCCAAACCCGAAAAACTCCGGATCTCTGTAGCTGATGCTGGTCTAGGCCAATTCTTGACTGCCTCTATCTTCTTTGGGTCCACCTGAATACCCTCAGCTGATACAACGTGACCCAAGAATGCAACTGAACTCAGCCAGAACTCACACTTGGAGAACTTGACATATAACTGACTATCCCGCAGAGTCTGAAGAACCACTCTAAGGTGCTGCTCGTGCTCCTCCTGGCTGCGGGAGTACACCAAAATATCATCAATAAAGACTATAACGAACATGTCCAAATATGGCCTGAACACTCGGTTCATCAACTCCATAAATGCTGCTGGGGCATTGGTCAATCCAAATGACATAACCAGGAACTCGTAATGCCCATACCGAGTGCGGAAGGCTATCTTAGGGACATCAGACGCCCCATATCCTCAGCTGATGGTAGCCAGATCTCAAGTCTATCTTTGAAAACACCTTTGCTCCCTGAAGCTGGTCAAACAAATCATCAATCCTCGGCAGTGGATACTTGTTCTTTATCGTCACTTTGTTCAATTGCCGGTAATCAATACACATCCGCATCGAACCATCCTTCTTCTTCACAAATGACACCGGCGCACCCCAAGGAGAAACACTAGGCCTGATAAGACCCTTCTCTAGCAAATCCTGCAACTGGTCCTTCAACTCTGGCGGGGCCATGCGATACGGCGGAATAGAAATGGGCTGAGTGCCCGGAACCAAGTCAATACAGAAATCTATATCCCTGTCGGGTGGCATACCCGGCAGGTCTGAAGGAAAGACATCGGGAAACTCCCGGACAGTAGGCACAGAGTCTATGGAAGGAACCTCTGCGCTGGAGTCACGGACATATGCCAGATAAGCCAAACACCCCTTCTCGACCATGCGTCGAGCCTTAACATATGAAATAACTCTGCGAGTGGCATGACCTGAGGTCTCTCTCCACTCTAGTCGGGGCAATTAAGCCAAGGTCACGGTCTTAGCGTGACAATCTAAGATGGCATGTTACGGGGACAACCAATCCATCCCCAATATGACGTCGAATTCCACCATATCTAAAAGCAGTAAATCAACACGGGTCTCAAAACCGCCAATAACCACTATACGTGAACAATGGACGCAATCCACCACAATAAAATCACCCACCGACGTAGACACATAAGCAAGGCACTGAAAGAATCACTGGGCATGACCCGATACGGCGCAAACTAGGACCGAAGCTTCTCTACCACAAGCCAGAACAGTACCTGCACCTCCACCTCTGATACCTTTACCTCCACTTCTCGCATCTCTACCTCCACCTCTAATACCTTTACCTCCACAAAGCCTCCGAAGACGTAGCTGATCTATCACTGGTCTGTGTTGCTGCTATGCTGAAGAAGCGGTACATGACCTCGCCATTTGCTAAAGAATGGAATAGAAATTCAGTCAGCATTTGAGAAACAAATCGCACGACAAGAAAGAACAAATAAGAGGTTTTCCTAACTCAATAGACTCTGGGGAACAAGTACAGACGTCTCCGTACCTACCCCTCCGACTCTACTAAGTTTGTCTGTGAGTTGTGAGACCTATGTAACCTAGTGCTCTGATACCAACTTGTCACGACCCGGATGTCCCACCATCGGGATCGTGATGGCGCCTACTCGTGGTAGCTAGGCAAGCCAACTTATTTACCTTTTCATCACTAAACAATTAATTTAGCAGTTTATAACAGCAATTTAGAACTTGAAGTTTAACAAGAATAAAAGCGGAAGTCTGATTTATAAAAAAAAAACGAATCAAAACGCAAAACCGTCAATAATAGCCTCTACCCAAGATTTGGTGTCACATTACTCACGAACCACTAGGAATAAACTAAATACAAAGGTCTGAAAGAAATATAACAGCTGTCTGTCTCGAAAACAATGAGGCAACAATCAAAAGGAAACATAATGGAGAGACGCCGGGCCTGCGGACGCCTGCAAGGCTACCTCAGTCTCATGAATAAGAAAGTCTGCTCCCGAACTACTACTGCTGCTGCTCCTCAAAACCTGGACCTGTGCAAAAATGCACAGAAGTGTAGCATCAGCACAACCGACCCCATGTGCTGTTAAGTGTCTAGCCTAACCCCGGCGAAGTAGTGACGAGGCTAGACTGGACACCACATGAACCTGTGCAGCTATAAATATACAACGGAATCGAAATACCAGGCAAGTAACAATGTTGGGGGGAGGGGGAACATGCTATGGGGAGATAACAATATTAACAGTAATCCAAAGTAACCAACTAAAGCAGCTTAGAATTACAGTGAGCAAGAACCAATACTCAAAATAAACACATGGTATCAGTAACTGTTGCGGCGTGCAACCCGCTCCATAATTACTATTGTTGCAGCGTGCAACCCGCTCCATAAATACCACTGTTGCGGCGTGCAACCCGACCCATATCATTTAACATGTATCATTGTTGCGGCGCGCAACCCAATCCTCACCTTTTACTGTTGCGGCGTGCAACCCGATCCTCAATATCATTATTGCGGCGTGCAACCCGACCCTCACATATTATTATTGCGGCGTGCAACCCGATCCTCAATATCATTTAACAGTCCAACTCCCCAAACAACAGTCACAATTAAGGGGCATAAAAATAAGTAAATATTTGACAAACATCCCGGCAAGGGAAAGAATCCAACAAGTTCAACCAAACGTCCCGGCAAGGGAATAATCAACAACGTTTTTTCTTTCTTACTTTTCTTATCTCATGATATCACTGGAGCCCAAGCTCCAAGAAATTTCTTATCTCATATTCCGTCACCAACAACAATATAACGACTTCCCAGTAAGGGAACAAAACATCATCTCAAATATTCTGGCAAGGGGATTACTATAACCACATTAGTTCCAACATCTAACCACCACATTAGTTCCAACACCTAACTACCACAACTATAACCAACCTATTACCACACTTGACCACCTCAGCTATATCTAACCGACTACCACACCCAACCAACCCATCTATAACTATAGTCATCATATGACACAAGGAAACATTAACCTGAGCGACCCTAGTATCCGTTAAGAACACAATGCAGAGGAATCACAACCCAACAATAGCCCGCCAAGAGGGCAACATAATGATCTCTCCTCTTTATCACTTTTACTTCACAATTCTTTTTCACAACTCGAGCAGATGCTCCAGAGGTTCAATTATCACTTATACTTTCACAATTCGTTCCACAACTGGAGCCGACGCTCCTCAATGAATCAAGTCATTTCATATACTTTCAATATTCGTATCACAGTTCGAGCCAGTGCTCCTAGGAATCAAATTATCATATCACCATTCACATGTTATTCACAATATATGGAAATACTCCAATAAACATGAAATTCACAATAAGTTCATGATAATCACATTATAAGGACTCACGGTCATGCTAGACACCAATGTATAGATACTCGTCACCATGCCTATACATCGTACTCGATCACATAGCAGTTAGCAACAAGACTCAACTCCTATTCCCTCAAGCTAGGGTTAAACCAAACACTTACCTCAAAGCCTTGAAATCCACTTAATCCTCAACTATCGCTTTACCTCGCGGTTCCACCTCCAATTCGCTCGAATCTAATCACAAATTGTTCAATTACTTTAATAAACACTATATGAATTAGTTTGAAGGCATAAAAACGATTTTCCCAAAGTTTTACTCAGATTTTCCCAAAATGCCCCCGGGCCCACGTGGTCAGAACCCGAGGTTCGGACCAAAACCCGATTACCCATTCCCCCACGAACTCAAATATGTAATTTGTTTTGAAATCGGACCTCAAATCGAGGTCCAACTTCCCAATTTATAGAAAACCTAGGTTCTACCCAAAAATCCCAACTTCACCCATGAAAATCTTTGATTTCAAGTGGAAAACATGTTTAATGATGTTAAAAGTTGAAAGAATTGAGTAAAAATCAACTTACAAATGATTTAGGATGAAGGTTGCTCTTGAAAAATCGCCTATGGTGTTTGAGTTTTGAAAGAATGGTGGAAAGTGATGAAAATTCGACTAAGTATAAAATTTGCTGGGCCTCAGATATGGGAAATGCGAACATAGGTTCGTATTTGCGAACAAAACAGGCGTGGGAATTGCAAACATTTTAGTTCGCATTTGCGAACTTGGGTCTGGAGGCAATTTTCGCATTTGCGAAAATTTCATCGCATTTGCGATGACCCCTACCTCGCATTTGCGAGCCTTTCTCCCGCATTTGCGAACACGGAGGGAAAATGGGGCTACCGCATTTGCGAAGGAAGACGTCGCATTTGCGACTGGGCGGCCCTCGCATATGCGAACATATTGTCGCATTTGCGACCCAAGCAAAGTCTCCCCTTTTTCGCATTTGCGATCAAGTGGTCGCATTTGCGATATCGCATTTGCGATCATTTCTTCGCAAATGCGAAGACACCAGCACTGAAAATACCAGATTTTTAAAAATGAGAAAATGCAATCCGATGTCTATCCAAAACTCACCCGAGCCCTCGGGGCTCCAAACCAAACATGCACACAACCTCAAAAACATCCCACGGACTTACTCGCGCGATCGAATCGCCAAAATAACATCAAAATCATTGAATCAAGCCTCAAAACACATGATTCTTCTTCTAAACTTCATAACCTTTCAAGCTTTGAACTCATAGTCCGAAACACGTCAAACGACGTCCGATTTCGACCAAACTTTACAGAAAGCGCTTAACACATATTTAAGACTTGTACCGGGCGTCGCAACCAAAATACGAGCCCGATACCATAGTCTTTTAATCAATTTTCATTTCCATTTTCCTTAATAATTTCAGAAAAACAATTTCACGGAAAAATTCATATCTCGGGCTCTAGACCTCGAAATTCGATTCCGGGCACATGTCCGAGTCCCATATTTTTCTACGGACCTTTTGGGACTGTCCAATCTCGGGTCCGGGTCCGTTTACCGAAAATGTTGACCAAAGTCAACTATAATCATATTAATATCAAAATTCTTCAAATTTTTCACGGAATTCACATATTTCAACATAAAATCTTTCCGGCTACGCGCCCGGACTGCGCATGCAAATCGAGGCAAGTAAAAAATGAGGTTTTAAGGCCTCGAAAGCACGGAATGGATGAGGAAATAGGTTATGACCCTTTGGGTCGTCACATAATGAAATGATATTTCGAGAATATTTTGGTCGTTTAATATTTAGCTTTCTAAAATTCGTGTGATTATAGTAACTTTCATGTTTCAGTTTTTTCACTTATCACATTTAGCTCAACCATGAGACTAACTGGAACCTGCAATAATAAAGCCAATTCTACCGTATAATAATTATCCAATTTATATTTAAATTGCAAACTATATAAATCAAGGTTAGCAAACTTTGTAACAACCAAATATAGAAAATTAAAGCTAGAATGACAATATATCAATAATAAACCTTGTTTTCATATACCAATTGCAAGAAATCACTTATTATGTTTACACAGACCGTATAACAGCCATGGAGAGATTTAGTGCCAAAGCTCAAAACTCATAACCCTCTGGAACGACGAAGTTAGTGCTCTTTGAGAAAGAATCTAATTTGTCTAATTACAGTTTTACGAATAGAAGGTCAAAGTGGATTGAAATTAGAAGTCCATATAAGTTCATGTTAGCTAAAATTTTATTCAAATTCAACGTCTACTGTTTGACAAAGTCAACATATTACTATTTTATCCAACATGGGATTATCTTTATAACAAATAATTTAATGCTTTAAGGATATAAAAGTCGGTCAATATTTTAGGGGTATTTTTGTCGTTTAACATTTAGCGTAAAATATTCGTGTTTTTACAATAACTAGTCTCATGGTACGCGCGATGCGCGTGTCCCCCATCTTGCTGTGTAAATTTTTTTTAGTTATAGAATAAAATTTTACGCTTATAATATTTTATTAGGCATCCTAACTAACAGCATAGTAATACATGACACTAATTGTCAATTTAACTTTAATTATGATGTCATAGAATACAACAATACAAAGATAACTAAAATAATGTATCAAGTTTAATAAGTTTTCTTCACAAAGTTACTATTTGTGTATGTGTTTTCACAGGGCCGATATTTGATTGATTTTAGCATACTCCTCGTACACAGATTATTTTATACTACCATTTGTTTAAATTAATGAAATTAACAGAGATATTTTCTTATTGTATTCAATTGATGCAAAGCAGATTTGATTTCTCACGGTAAATATCTCTTATATTACCTTCCATTCATGAAGGTCCATTAGAAGTGCCTTTCTTTTTCTACTTAATTATTTGACATCGAAAAATCTATTATATTGTAGTGTCGACAGGAGTAAAACAACAAAAATAATGGCATGAAAACCCATACTGAATCTCTGGTGATGCTTTCGGTAGAGAATTACTTGAATACGTGAACATCAAATTTACAAAAGATAAAGTAAGATATCAGACATAAAATTGTTAGTATATAAATTTTTTTTGCTCAAAGAAAGAGAACTCAAAGAGCAACAAAGCTTGAAACCAAGTTTCTATTATGTATGCAATGATTCAAACAACATGTGCAAAATTCGACATAAGTCAATTTTAATTTAAAATGATGATCCTACATGAGAATAGTAAACAAAAATCACAATTGACAATTGGTGCAATGGTTTAGCAAGAATGAACGAAACTTTATTATTAAATAAGTTCAAGAACACAGAGGCGGATTCAGAATTTTAAGTTTATGGGTTCCTGTCGCAATCTTAAAATAATATACAATAATAACTGGGTTCACAAATAAATATTTATAGATATTTAATAATTTTTTTAACAAAAATACAGGGTTTACGCAAAAATAACTGGATTTCCGGGAACCCATATTTTATACTCTAAATCCGCCCCTGCAAGAACATACTACATGTTAGAAAATTTACCTCCAATCATAAATAAATTATCGATACTATGAAGAATTTACGATAAAGAACGTATAATATTGCTTCTCTTATAGAAGTGGCCTTGCTCCTTTTTCTTGGAAATTATTTTGGTTTCAGAATTCTAAAAACCTAAAGTTAATTCTAAACCTAAACAAAAAAAAAGGTAATATAAAAGAATCTAAACGTATGGCAGTATTTAACAACCTAAGATAGTGGTTAACATGGGAATTAAAAGAATCCTAAATCTAAAGGAAGGCATAAACAAAGAAAAGGCTAAAGAAGCCTAAACTTAAAGGAAAGCCACACGGCATTAAAGATTCCTAATTCTAAACAAAGAAAAGCTTCATAGAATTATATTCTACACGTAAATAAAGAAAGCCAACAGCTGCTTGTTTTCCCGCAAAAAGAAATTATTAGCGATTAGAATTACAATTATATCCAACATAAAATATAGTTACAAAGGGTAAAAAAGGCGAATAACATTTTGATAGGGCCTTCGTGCTTTTAATATAGTATAGACTAGTCTCTATTTTGTGTCAAATATTACAAAAACGTACCATAAGTAATTGTTAAAGTTAGATAATGAGTTACTTAAAATAGAAGTTAATATATTTATCGTCTTTCTACTTTAAAAGAATCCGCTTCCTTACCTTTAAAACTGCTAGCGAATGTGTGTATATATATATTCAGGTGTGCATAAATCAATTTGAATTCCTATAGCTTTCGATGTTCGAGAATCTCTCGAGTGTAAGGTTTATCTGGTAGGAAAATATTATTCATGCAAACTTGATCATCTCTCAATTTCAATGCATAAAACATTTTGCAGATAGATACAAGAAGAAAGACACGCACTCTTTTGTAGTTTTTACCCATGAACTTAAAATTCCCACTTCAAAAGTATTACAGTTTTATCCAACGAAAATTATATATACGAAAGACTAACCAAGAATCGAAAAACCTCTCGACCTTCTCAAGCTATTCGTAAGCTGCTTCGTGCTTCATATTAAACAAACTCATATCGATTATCAAAATTCAAAACTCATATTCACGTAGCATAGTCCTCATAAAACCAGGACATCAAGCACTGTCAGATAGTGTTTGTGGCCACGTTGATTTCTTAAAATCCAAAAAAAAAAAATCATACTTGGTATACAGTCCTAATTATTAGATTAATCCTCAATATGCACCATGATATTGAAATATCAATCATAATTAAAGAAAAATACACAAATCCTCTTTTATAATATGCAAGATAAGGTGAAATAACAAATTCTCATGAACCACTTCTTCTACCTCCATAGTGTATTCTGAGTTATTTTTTTGCCATAAATAATTAGTTATCAAATATATATATCATTAAAAAATAAATGCATTAATAATTAAAGCCAAACCGAACATAACTAAAAGATTTTAGCATCAAGAAATACATGAATAAAAAGAAAGCAAAATCGAACCATGTTAGAAATATTATCTTAGTTGGCAAATAAAAAGACGTTAATCTTTTAACATGCTTATAACCAACTATAAATTAACGTGGCTTTACGCGGTCTAAAAATATCTGGGATAAATAGACACAGTATAACCCTATTTATAATGGTAAGAGGGTATTCTTAAATAGCTGGGATTAGTATAGCTTTAGAACTTCAATAATGAGCAGGAAACTTAATTCGTATAAGAATTTCATATGAATTTGTAGTAGGATAAGGTTTTCGGTGTAACAATTTTATGGAAAGCCAATTATCTTTTCCAAAATATACTTTGGCTTTTAGAGGGTATAAAAGTCGCTTAATATTTCAGGGATATTTTCGTCGTTTAATATTTAGTGCAAAATATTCGTGCTTTTATAATAATATAGATGTAGATAGCTAGATAGATAGATAGATAGATAGTATATATATAAATATAGATATAATGATTTACTTTGTATAACAAAAGTAACTTATTTTATTTTATAATTCAAATCACTAATCTGATTGATATATTATTGGAATCTTTACACAAATAGCTGGTCATATTCATTATTTAATTTTTCTAGCCATATATATAGTTTATATATTGATTATACATAACTATACACATATAATACATTAATTATGCATATATTATACCTCCACCTACTATTTTTTATTTAAACGGTTGGGTAAACGGCTATTTAGGTTAATTCTATATTTTATTTAATTCATGTACATGTCACTGTACTTCTTTAAATTATGGTAATTAAATTATCTCTATAAATATTTCTTAACTCGATGAACAAATGCTTACCAACAAAAATTATATTTCTTGAAATCACTTGTGAACGTCAAGAGAAACAAATACCAATCCTAATGCAACAAAAACAGAAAAGGAGAAAATAGTATTCTGACGAGCTTAAACTCTAATCAATAGAGGCAACAGGTAGCTAGCTCGAGATTTTGAGTATTATTTTTCAAATCAAATTTCTTGTGATTTCTTGTCATAGTGAAAATAGAACACTGAAATTAGAATGCAGGAGGGGAATCAAATTAAAGATTTTTATACAGGAGCTTCATAATCCAACATATTATGCTAGAATTTTTCGGGTGACGAACTCTCGTAATAATTCGGATTCTCCCTGAGCGATCCTGAATATATCAGCCTTTCGGGCTTGTACCTTTAAGGAACCGGCATCAGCCTAGATGAAAGAATCCGCGAGCATCTCAAAGGAGTCTATGGAATGCTCGGGTAATAATGAATACCACGTTAGGGCTCCCCTCGTGAGAGTCTCTCTAAATTTCTTCAGTAACACGGACACAATTTCTTGAGGAGCCAAATTATTTCCTTTTACAGTTGTTGTGTAGGTGGTAATATACTCTTATAGGTCCGAAGTTTCGTCATACTTTGGCATTTCAGGTGTTTTTAACCGCTTCGGGATTAGTTATGGTGTCGCGCTCGATTTATACGGCAACTGAGTATACTTCTTCGAGTCTAGGCCTTTCAATACTAGTGGCGCGCCCGGGATTCGGTCCATGCGGGCATTTACTTCCCTCATAAACTGTAAAAGTTTATTATTGAACGGGTCATTCTCGTTGTTGAGATCGAATCCACTTCCTCCATCCCCGTCGGAGCCGACTTCGCCCTTGGGAGTATTGTTATCGACTCTATCCATTTTTTGGTTTGCGGAGACACCGGGAGGAATTGGATCTCGCTTGTTTGCATTATTTGAAGCCCTTGATAGCGCTTGCTTCAGCTCCGTCATAACCTTATCCTGCCGCGCGAGATGGCCTAGAGTAACTTGTTGCTCTTGCAAAACCCTTACCGCATCAACGACATTCTCTTCATTAGCATCATCAGAATTGTCTCCCAAGCATGTCGAGGATATTACCTGACATGCACCGGCATGGCGTCATTCCCCTTGATGTGGGTGTCACTGATTGATTTCCCGAAATGAGGTTGATCCCCTAGAATTTCGGGATTGTACGTGTTGTTAACAGTGTTATCTATAATTTTTTGTGATCTTTTCTAAGACAAAACAATCAAAGTACATTAGTAAAAAAGGCAAGGATCAATTTAATTGTACGGCTGTCTAGGCCCCACGGTGGGTGCCAAACTGTTTACTTGTAAAACAGTACAGTTGAATTTATACGTGATTTCTAGATAAGTGAACTAATTTGATCCTGAAATAAAGGAACAACTGAAGAAATATATGATTCTTAGTCGTAGAATGTAGATGAAATAGCAGAGATGACAAAGTAGGGAACAAGGTTTCCGGACACAACAATGATGAGATCAAAAGCAAGAAAGTAAAACTATATTAAGCTTCGTATAGAATGTAGTGTAAGTTAGCCAGAAAATTTGTGTGCTCTATAATGATAATCGAGCCCTCTATTTATAGCTGTGTCTAGGGAAGGAGGTCATAGGATCATGTCCTCCTTTAATGTCAATTATGAGGGCCATTGATAAAGATGTAGAAGTGGACATAAATGCCAAATTCCCTATAACAGGTTTCCGCTCTTAATGTTGCAAAATATTCCCTATTAAATGCTACCGGACGCAAATCATTTAATACACATTTATGAATATTTCCTTCCGGTGCCAAGCGGAATAGCTGGATTTGGTGACCATCTCCTCTTGGATTCCATGTGTCCTTTATTCATATGACCACGTGTTATATCATATTTTACCCTGTACACTACTATTGATTTATGTAAGTCAAATTAATATTCTAAATTACTGCAGGAAAAAAAGGAAAGTTTTAAATATATTTAGGAAAGAGATAATGTGAAGTAGATTTTGCGGCTGCAAAAATATTTAGGAAAAAAATATGAAAGGAATTAATTATTCTAATCATGATTATGGCTTTGCTTTTTGTCAATTGAATATTACGAATAGTTTTTCATTTTAAATTATGACAAGTGTCTTCAAGGAGTAACTTAGGAACCGTGTGGACATAGATTCCTAAATATTTTTTGAAAAAGTTAATTTGGGGGAAGTTTGATGTGAAATTGAAAATGCATGTTAGACATGAATTTTGGGGCAGGTTTTGATACGTTAAGAAGTCATTTTTTTAAAGTTAAAAAGTCCCAAATTGTTATGATTTGACCCAAAAAGAGGCCTCAAACGTATATTTGAGCTTTAAATTTTTGGTTTTCAAAATTTTCAAAAAAATTCAATTAATTCTATAAACAAACACATGATTGAAAATTATTTTATAAAAAAAACTTTCAAATCTTACGTATATTTGAGGAAGTTGATTTTTGACGGAAGTCTCAACCCAATTAGACCCGGTGGGCCCCCGTGCTCCTCCTCAACCCAATTAGACCTGGTGGGCCCCCCGTGCTTCTCCTCTATAACTTGCAGAGTCATCATTACATTTTGGCGCGCTTGCAGTTGCACTATCTAAAAATTCTGTTTCGCTCTCGTCTTCCTCTCTCTCTAAAAGTCTTTCTCTCACTAAGAATTCTGTTTCGCTCTCATGTATCAATGGCGGCACACGGCTATGAAGCTCTCACAGAAGTCGCAAGGGAAAAACTGCTTAGGGAACCACCTAGTGGCGACCATGTCAAATGCACTATCTGTGGGAAACAATTTCTTACTCAACGTCGCCTCAAGAGACATTATCAGGATGCTCACAAACAGGTCCCTACAATCACCGACTACCGCTGTGGAATTTGCGGAAATTTTGAGACTAGCGCAGCAAATCTTCAAATTCATAAGGCTTTCTTTGGTCATGGTTATTGACGGTATTTCACTGTTTTTGATCCGTCATTCCTTTATATTATTTCTAGCCCTAATTTGATTTCTGTAAATTTCGGTAGTTGCTGACCTAATATTTTTGATTTCGTAACGGTAGGGTTTCCTGAAATTTGAAATGATGTCTGCTTTGTACCTGCAAGTGAGTATTGTACCGGTAGGGTTTTGTTTCCTGAAGTTTGAAATGATTGTCACACCTCCTTTTTACACACCTACCCCGAAGGATAATGTATAAGGAAATTTTTTCATTTAAAGTGACATTATTCGAAATGGGATTATTTATTTATTTAGAGTTGCCACTTGGGATAGGATTGGCTTTTGGTGTCCCAAGTCATCGGTTTAACTTGAATCCCAAATCAAGGAAAATTTCGACTTCCCAATTGGAGTCTGCGAACCAGAAATTCTGAATAAGAAATTCTGTTGAACCGAGGGAAGGTGTTAGGCACCCTCGGATCCCGTGGTTCTAGCACGGTCGCTTAAATTATTATAAATGGCTAAAAATCTGATCTTTATACATGCTTAAACTTATAGTGCAATTTTATGATTATTTAACCGCTTTTAGTTGAAAATATTTTAAGAAAGTGAACGTCGTTTAAAAACGTGTTTCCGGATCACGTCACATGAAATGCACCCGGATCCTCGACACATACTTATTCAATGTTTTGGGATTTGGATTTGGGTTGCATGAAATGCACACCCGTGTTTAAGAAGGTAAAATTATTAAAAACGTGCCTAAAGTGACTAACGTCTTATTATCTTCGGGGAAAGCAGTGAAATTCGCTAAACGGCCCATCCCGGATTCTAAGTATTTTAATATAGCTATTTATCAAGGGCCCCACAATTTATGTGTTTTGTTTGGCGAGGCTCGTCTCACTTTATTATTAAAAGACCAAACTAAAGTGACCTATGATTTTCTATTTATTTTGTCTCTAAAAGGGTCTAATTAATTTGCATTTATAAATTCGGGTCTCAAGTTCAAGCCCGAATTCAAACAAAAGGGAGGACCCTCTTAGTTTGAACCCGCCACCTAATTCGAGACCCAAATTTATATTTGCGAATTAATCCCCATATTCCTATATAATCTTTAAAAGGTTTTGACTTATAACAAATTCTTTTGAGCGTTGAAATTTTGGCCCAAGCTTGTAAACCATCAGTTTGCGAAAATCTGAACAAATACCCTGCCAACGTTGGGCCTCTGAGAGGTTGGCCCATGATTTGGCCACAGTTACGGACGCCAACAGGAATGGGCTTATAATGAGCCCAAAGTCTGCTAACATATGCATAATTGTGTCAAACAAATTGCTAATTTGGGTTCACCTGTTAATGTCTACCCTTCTAGATGTGAAAAGTTAGTATCATTTTAAGATTTTCCTGGGTTTTAATTAACCTAACAGTTACAATATAAATGCTGAAAGTGGATTAACAAAACACCTGCAATCTAATTATTAACTAAATGATGCGCAATTGATTTATAAAACGCAGTTTAATCCTTCAACTTCAGATCACACAAGGAATTACCAAGTTCAGTTCAAATGCCTAAGGATTAACTACACATAGAATTATCAAGGCTAACAACGGATCATGATTTCAATAGTCTACAATCTATACATGAACATTAACTCATGAAAAACTTAATAGTCTACAAGCAGTCCTAGTCTATCCAATTTAATTACAAAACAAATCACAAGCAGTCCTGATTAATACACAACAGTGTTCATATGAATATAAGTCCAAAATCAAGCCTAACCTACACTAGATGAAACATATATCACTAATACCTATTCATCTATAGATATACAACAATCAAACGAACAATTTATCAGGAGGCAAAGCTTTATTTTATTCCACTTCCATTCCAAAGGCTACATCAAGAGGAATTTGAGACATGTACCTGGATTTGAATGAACAGAGGAAAAGGAGTAAGTCACACAGTATCAGACATCAATTAACAGTAGGATTCAGTAGCTCAAGGCAACAGGAGGATTTGATATTGAAAGCAAATGCAATTTTACACCCAAAATGACACCACCAGCTTAAAATCAACCAAGTAATTAACGATTCTAGCAAACAACCAGTCAACCAACTCGGATCAAACCAGATACGACTCAAAGGACCTCGAGAGCTGCTAAACCTCAATTAACTGAATACTTAAGAGCAAATTTATGCTGTTTCAGATGCAAACAAACTAGAACAAAGAGCCTTCCATGGAAGAGTTTTTAGTTTTCTACTGTTTGATTTTTTTGGTTTTTGGATTTTCGAGTTTCAGATTTCAGGTCTGGAAATTGAGAGGATATTTTTTGGGGGAACTTTTAGGGGCTCCCAAACTTGTCATTCAAGGCAATGCACATGCCATTTTATAGGCATAAGGGAGGGCAACCCTAAAATCCTCTATTTACAATGCAGTCCCTTATTTATTTTCAGATTAGTCCCTTATTTTCTAACTTGTTACCCAAGCTACTATCCTAAGTTTTCTAAAATCTAACTTGAGCCCTATTCTAGAAGATTCTAAGGAATTCTATTCTAATCTACAGCATTCCATCCTATTATTAAAGCCTAAAATACCCCTGAACCCCATGAAATTACCATCCTAGTCCCAAATGAATTCAGTCCTCTTTTTACCCTAATTGAATCTATCCGCTATAGCCAAATTCATCTAATTAACAACCAATTGAACTGAGCATTACACTGAGGTATTATTAACAACAACCATTGATTAACCTAACTGAACCAAGGTAAATTGATTACAACCTATCAACAATAACCAAAAGAAGTACTAAAACATATTAAACTAAAACAAACAATTCACACAAGATTGATTAAAAACAGATCAAAAGAAAATAGGCTAATAATTAAACTATTGAATTCTCAAATCAACAAACGACTGTCAACTACACTAAGCAGAGGCAGAAATACTAATCACTATGTTAAACTACACTAATCCGACTAAATGACTGAACATGCAGCAAATTAAAACCTAAAATCTATATTGACCCAAATAGCCCTAAATGAACACAGATCAAACTTCGAGAAAATAATTTCGGAGCTAATTCGAGATCCTAGCTTAACATAATGCAAGAAGGAGAAGAAGGAAATGGACAGAACATGAAGAACTTACCAATTTGGCCTCGAACCCAGACCTTTGAACTCGGATTTGATATCCACTCGATTGACTTCTGATAAAGCTTCTAGATAATATTATGTGCTCATTTTGACAAAACAAACACGTAACATTATCTGGAAACGCATGAGAACAGATGTAGTTGAAACCCTAGATCCAAGACATGAAGATTTGAAGGCGGATTTGAAGGGTTTTGGGTTGGGATTCGGATAAAGGAGGTCGGGGAGATTGTATGATATTAATTTGGGTGAGTTTGGATGAGTTAGGGTTTTCACCGGATTTTTGATCTAATATTCGAGAGGCTGGGTTGGGATTTGAGCGAAACTAATGGTAGATATGAGAAGAGGAGGAAGAGAAGAGACTGGGGTGTATTTTTTGGGTAATTTGGAGACTCGCCGCCGGCAGAGACGATTTCCGGCCGGCGGCGGACGGCGGAAGGGCGGTGGCGTTAGGGTTTCTGGTGAGAGATGGGAGAGACGAGGGGGGTAAGGGGGTCCTGAGGGGGTTAGGATCGTTTGGACATATATATACTCACACACCCCAGCTTCTCAGCCGTTCGATCAAGTAAACCTCGACGGCTGAGATTTGTTGCGAGCAAAACGGCGTCGTTTAAGTGGGAAAGGGGTTTGGACCGGGTTGGGCTGTTTGGGGCTTGTGATTTGGTCCGGTTTTAGGTGACTTTTGGGCTTAGAATTGGATTTTGGCCCAAAATTTGGTCTTTTATCAAGACCATTCTTTTTTATTCTTTTTACTCTTTTCTTTTTTTTTTCCTTTTGTATTTATTTTTGTATTTTACTTATTATTTTTGAATTTTCTGATTTTATTATGTAAAAGACCCAAATTAAATCTAAGATGATACTAATTAACTAATTCCTAATTTAAACGGAAACTAGATCAAAAAATGTAAAATGTAAAATTTAAAATTGTAAAAAGACTATTTTTGTTATTTTTCTCTTATTTTAAATGATGTTTAATTAATAAAAATCTAGAATTAGGTCCTAAATGTAAGTATGCTATTCTTTGTAATTTTTATTTTTTATGACACCTAAAAATGCACACAAAATGCAAACAAAACACAAAATCGTGCAATTAATTCCTAAAAATTCAAATACTAAAAGAAAAATTCTAATTCAAATGAATTCTGTAGGATTAATTTAAGCGTGACAAAAATCACGTGCTCACAATGATATCTGCTTTGTACCTGCAAGTGAGTATTATCAGCCACGCTTTGATTTTTGTGACCCGTTCTTAATTGAGCAGGTACTGGATCAAATTGTTTGTGTCGATGAAGTCATCAATAGTGGAAACATTATTTTCTGGCTGCTCATTCGCCTGTGGTGACAAGTTTAAATCAAGGCAAGCTCTTTCATCTCCGATCTGTCCGGCAAACGCTGCTCCAGAATAACCACCCGATGACTGGGGGTTATCCCTGCTATGTACGCCCTCATTACTAGGAACGTCTTCCACCTTGACGTACATTTTCAATAATTTTATTACAATAAATTCCTTGTATTCATCCGGAATCCGCAAAAAATCTCTATGAGTTTCATCATCCTCGATGTTAAACTCAGAATAATAAGCAAACCCCTGCGGAGTCACTGAATAAGGAAATCTACCGGTTACTTTAAGGCTAACCGAACGCCTCCACTCACTCATTTTTTTTACGTAACAACGATAGCAATGTATCGTACTCCATATTAAGCGGCAATTTAACATGACACTGTGGAGGTGAGCTATACCTCACAGAGTTATTCTCCACCACAATCTCACCCCCCTCCCCCCTCCCAATACATTGAAACCCTTATTTTTTGCACTTCAGACATTGTAAAAAATTGATTGATAAGGAGAAGAGAGAATAAACGTATGTTTGAAGTTTAAGTGTTGAATGAATTTTTATAAAATTGAAGCGCCTATAAATAAGGCAAGTCCGACCTTGGGGTGTACAATTTTTCAAAGTAATTCGCAGTATTATACTGCGTTTTATGTATTTGAATTATTGTTATGTCAGTTAATTATTGGTGGGGCCTAAAATCAACCTATTTTGCAGTGTCAAGAAACATTTACCGGGGTTTATGTGAATTGAAGAAACTTACAAGTACGACAGCATTCATACATCACATTCAAGATTACATTGAAGGAAAATAAACAGATCACTTAACTATTAATTTGGAAAATAAGATTATCACCAAACTGAAAAGAGACAATAACTTGCAAAGAGAAAAAAACATCTCAAAGACATGGAGGTGAGTGCATTCACATTATCAGAATGATGGTGCGACCCAAGTTGGCGTGCAAATAGGACTTAGTGACAATCCAGGATAAAAAGAATCAATTTTTTTCACTTTCAAGATCGTAAGTCCCCATATCTCTTCCACCCCCTCCTTCTAATGTGCTGTAATAATCGGTCCAATCATCACTAAAATATATTTGATTACGCTTGACTCCGATAAATTTAGAGGAGTCAATATAACTTGCTCCATTACGGCCCAAGAAAATTGATGATTCTCCCAAGGTGTTAATCTCCTTCAATTCACCTTTGATTACATCTAATTCAAATACTCTAAATTTCAAGGTTTCAGGACCACCATTTGGACCCTCTGAGGCAAATCGGGTAACCAATAATAGTGCACCTGATACCTCTACTAGGTAGAACTGAACTAACGGCCGTTTAAACATATCATCCTGACGCCAAGCAAGAATACGTGGCTCTCCAATTGGTACATTATAAACCCAGACTTGGCCAGAGTAATACACGGCATAAAATTTACCCTTATAGTATTTTAGACTGGCAACTCCACCATTTACAGTAGATCTGTCGATTTTCATATTAGTCCAGCTAAGGTCTCCGGTCGCCAAAAAGCCAAACAATTTTTATAACCATAAAAAGAAACCACCAGTACATAATCAGATGTAAGGGAAGGGCTAGCAGATAACACAGCTTGGTCGATGCACGGATATCCTCCCTCTGGATTGTCACAATCAAAAGCCAATAAGACCTCTTGTGGAGGAAGTTGGATTTGGGTACGGGAAAAAGGATGCAACAAATTTACCTCTCCAGTGTATGCCGCGGTGCAGATCCATCCTTCCGATGTAAAACACGCTCGTCCTCTAACTTCGGGGAGAAATATGCGTGAAACTATTTGCTTGGAAAGAGAGTAAAATTCTCGATAATCATCATCTTTATCGGCCAACATTAGCAACGAAACTTGGGGCGAAAGCACATCAAAATTATGCTTGGGGGCAGCAGTTCGCCATGAAGTACATACAACACCAAAAGCAATAAAATCTTCAATCACCTTAATACGCTGCGCAATCGGAATAAGGAGGTCACGAGGCAGTTCTGCCCAGTTTGCCATAGCTTAGAAAGAAGAGGATGTAACTATGCTAGGGCTAGAGAAAACAATTGCTTATTGGGTCGACTTTGACGACATTTAAAACAAGTACAATATGTCCTATGTTGACTAGGATTTGGATGGGAATACCATTGATAAGCCCAACATCTTTCTAACAGAACAGTTCGACTTTGTTTCGACTTCGAATCTGGCTCAAACATGGACATAGTGCTCGCAAAATGATTTTCTTTTTTAAAAAAAAAATTATATACTATAATAAGGACTTATTTAACATTTTTTCCAGTTTTCAATAAATAATTTTTAACTTTTTTAACAATTTTTATATACATACAATTCCTTAAAATGCTCTCACATCCGTTATTAATACCTTCAATTAAGTATTCAATTGTATTCTTTCCTTTTATTCTCTCATCCCCTTTCTCCCTCTTATTCTATGCAATCAATTCATGTAGCTTTTAGGTCTCCACAAAAATCACACATAATGGTTGGCACTCATCAGCATACATATGGTTTATTGCATTAAATTTTATTAATGTAAACTAATATAGCTGCTAAACATTAAATTAAAAAAAAATTTAAGCTTTGAATTTGATATTCCGATTCTATAATTTTGTGATTTGTTTGGATTAGGTGTTCTTTCAAGTGATTAAGAATATCCTTTGAATTTTATGTCTCAATTTTGAGGGAGACTGGTTAAGGATATACTTGATTTTAGGCGAAAATTCATATTGAAGAAGTTGCAGGAATTGTATCATAATTGTATCTGATACATCAGTACCTAAAATATAATTGTATCATAAAATGTATTATATTTGTATCACAAATATGTCTAACTTATATTTGATACATTAATTCCTAAGATAATACATGATACAATACCAATATAATTATCATACATTGTGATGCGAACTGCGATATATTATTGAAAAATTGTGACACATTGTGATCTATTTTTGTATTTCAATCACAACTCTAAACTTAAAAACTGATATAATATCGTATTGGCATTAGATCAGATATTCTTTTTAGATATTGATGTATCAGATACAAGTAATGTACAATTTTGATACAACTGTGACACAATTCTAAGATAATTGTGATATATTTATCATACAATTCTTGCACTTTATTTTCTACGAGTTTCAATCTAAAATTTTACCTAAAACCAACTCAAAACTTAACCGATTTCTCTCAAAATTGAGATGTAAACTACAAGGTATATTCTTCGACATTTGCAAGAACGCCCAATCCAACAATCACAAATTCGTAAGTTCTGAATATTAAATTCAAAGTTTCAAAACTTTTTAATGGATGTCAATGAAAAACTCTTTGCTGCTGCAATTATAGAGGCAAATTTTTCGCCATTTCGCCTGCATTGTGAGAGAAGTACCGATTTTGGGTGGTAAATATGTGGGAGTGGGAGTGGGATGTGAAGTCCTTTGAAAAATAGATGAAATTTAAGGAAGGAGGGGGGGGGTGGGTGGGGGGGGGGGGAAGGTTGTGAAAGAGAGAGAATGTGATGCTAAATTTAAAGAATTTTCCATTTTCTTCTTTTTTATGGTTTTGTACATAAAAAAATAAATATAAATATACAATGTAATTAAGTATGAACCTTAATAAAAATGGTAAATAAGTTTCTATTATAGTATAGCTAGGTAAATTACCTAAAAAATAATTATTCATCCATACCCACTAAGAAATTAGTTGAATAATGATTTAAAAAAATTGGGTCAAATATGAATAAGATTCATACTATCCACTTAAACAATAAATAATCAATGAGTTTAACCTTTATTTTTGCATAGATTCAAATTGGGAGATCTTAAATTAGGGATACTAGAAACTCTCCGAAAAGTGCTTATATTTCAAGAAGACATGAATAATATGGATATCCATATTATTACCGATTAACTCATTTTTTATCTGTATTAGATATGCGTTGGGTCGAATATTTTATCCGTTTTTCCATTATCCGTTTTTGACCTTACCATATCCAACACCGTCCCAGGCTAGCCACCCCTACATGGACATGTGTTGCTACGGCCCACATATTATTATTATTCCAATCACATACACAACCATGCATAAATATTGGAGATACAAAATTAGGATAATGTTTACATGGTTTATCTGAATTTTTCTATTTACATGAAGTAATTTTTTTTTTTTTTATAAAATATAAACAAATTCGGTCAAAAGCTATAATTTATATACAACTTGAATATAATTTTTTTGTTGTACCGAATCCGATCAAAACCTACAATTTACATACATCCTATATACAACTTGTGTCTAATATTTTTTTACAAAATTAAATCAAAAGGCTACGATTTACATACAATTTGTATATAATTATGCTAGTTGTATATGTTTTGCATGCGTTTGTACACCCGATATACGAAAAATATATAATTTATTTATGTCTTTTTCTTGGAGTTTCAGTCTGAAATACAAATCAAATATCAACTTGAATCTTCATCAAATTCTCTCAAAATTGAGATATAAACTCCAAAAGATATTCTCAATAATTTGTAACATGCAAACCAAATAAAAACAGATTTTGACGCCTGGATATTAATGAATTTTTTAATGGATTAACAAATTTCCTATTCCATATGGATTAACAAATTTCCTATTCCATATGCTCGCTACTCTTTAGTTTATTGATTCCAAAATACAAAAATACAAAAAGAAAAAAACAACGATCTTTTCTCTTTCAAAAAAAAAAAAAAAGAATAAAAGAGAATATGATGGAAGGGCTAATAAGCATATGAAATAATATACATATATAACAAGTGAAGTAGCATTGCACCATGGCAAACGTCATCAGCAACTACTGGGACGAATAGAATTTTGGGCATGAGAAGGAGGAGGGAAAGAGAAAAAAATGGAAGATTATTGTTTATATATATTATTTTGCATATAATTAATAAATTATATATTAAATTATAATTAAGTTAAAACTTCTATAATGAGAGTAAACAAATTTCTAATATGGTATATTAAATTTTTTTAGAAATGATCTACGCCTCAATTCTCGAATTTTTTCAACTTCACGTGGCTATTTATTATCAAAATTTATCTACTTAAGAGTTTTGTTGGAAACAAAAAAGTTCCTTTAAAGATTACGAGTATTTTCTTTTTCTTTTCTTCTTGTTCTATATCATGATGCTATACCATCAGCAGCTATAAAGTACTCAATTCGATCAATATATATATATATTAGGACCTTAATATATATATTTGATCAATATCGAGAATATGCAAACATCTAAGTAGTGGTCTAAGCCACCATAGCCCTTCCAGGATCCGCCTACACATAACGGGCCATAACAGTAGAATACTCCTGAATAACATCAATTACGGCGGCCGACAGGCCTCACACGTACCGCCATAAATCACACGCATAACTTGATCACGCTGAGGGAACTGATCTCTTCCACCAATATGCCAACTCAACTATGGCTAACCAATCTATCTTCCTTCGATTTACCCTGATTGCCGTAGAAACAATAACAACTCCATTCAACACATAGCACACTCCATCCGCACTCATCCCGAGTGACCTTGAATCATGAGGCCATGCTGTCTCAAATCCCACGAATCATTTCGTATTTCCCAAATGCTACAGTGCAAGTCAAGACATCATAGAACATCCTGGGCCTCTTCTCATAAGCTGCTACCAAGCTTGAATCCTGACCGTACCTATAGGCTCGAAATCATTAGGCACCACACTTTACCTCTTGAATCCACTAGGACCGTTACTGAGAGTTACCCGCTCTGACTTGGCCCCAAATATGACCAACTCCATAAATCTAATAGCACATGAATATCCTTTCGACGAAGCACCCGGCATAATCACTTCCCTTGAAACCCGCATCTATACAAGGCATAAATCCTGAATCCTTCCCCAAGTCTGAACATGAGCCAATAAGGCCAACCATAGCACCCTTTAACAATTCCTTTGCTCAAATCACCACTTATGTTCTTTTCCTGTAGTCGAAATAACCCAAAAATATGCTAACAACCAAAAAACCTCGCAAGTAGTTAACCATGCAACCCAATCATATCTCTCCCACTTAGCTTGAAGCCACTATTACACAACTCTGGAACTCACCGGAATTCCTTATCTCTTATTGACATAACCTTGCGCAATCAACCGCCTAAATTCTCGGATTCTTTCTGTAAAACCCCCTTTTTATACTCTGAATAATCAACCACATTCGCACGACCGATCTCTTTGCTGCATATTAGCCCATACTTCAAATTAGATCCGTAGACCCCAATCACCAATCACTAAAATTCCCAAATCGATCCAAACTCTCCTTAAGGCGCGTAGTCATCCTACCACCAAGCCCCTATGCAGCTCCGCCACTCTCCCACTTTGGGCAAAATCGCTTCTCTTGATCAACTACTCGACCTGCGCTTCTTATACCTGGCCTTCTAGAAGTTTTAAACACCGCCTGACACTTCCCACATGTCCTTCCTCATACTTTGCTGCTCAATTGTTGCCTTAAAAAATCTATCTTCGTAGCACTTGAACCCACCAATCGCTACTAACTTTAAACCTTTCCAAAGATCATCTTTCTCGAGCCAACAACACTAGGAACACCGATTCCATCCTGAACCACCGCACCCCGCGATCTCTGACCGTTGCTTCTTCAATACTGTCCCGCAATATCCTGCTCCAAAGGCGAGTTGTAGAAGATCATAAGACCGGCAAACTTAGTACATTCAATAAGGACAACGACACCTCATCATAGAAGAAAACTCCACCATGCCCGCAACTACCAAGTCTTGTTACCCCATCAACCCAAACCTGAACATTCTCAGCCCGATTGTCTGTCCCCTTCCGGGAATAAAATATCGAATCTCTAGATCATACACTGAGTAAACTTTCCTTCAAGCCATTCACTGCCTCGACACGTAGGCAAACATCCTACCATCATATCAATACCGCTGAATAATCGTTCATAAGCATCATGGAAACCTGTGCCTAGCCTCAAGGCTCTCAGAAGTACCGCTACTGAGCTGAAACAATATAATATCCTTCCACAAGGCGACGATAATAGCTCACACAACCCCGCAGGGAGAAACCCCCACACCACGTTCGTAGTACCATTACAATTCTTCAATTCTCGATTTATAACAAGCGGTTCGCATCGCGAAGATTGATTAGGAAAGAAACAAGGGCATAAGCCTCCAGCAATCAAATCGCACGATGAGGAATCAAGAAGGGAAGTACTCCTAACAGCCTTGTAGCCTCCCGAGGATAAGTACAGACGTCTCCGTACCGATCCGCGAGACTCTACTAGACTTGCTCATGACTCGTGAGACCTAAGGGAACCTAGTGCTCTAATACCATGTTGTCACGATCCAGAATCCACTAAGGGTCGTGATGGCGCCGGACACCATTGTCAGGCAAGCCAACAACCAATAACTAGAAACTTCTTGTTTTAAAACTTATGGAAATTGTTCCTTTTATACATTTAAACAACAAGTAATGAAATTCATTGAAATAAGAAAAATTTCTTTAACCAATTCAATATTGAACAATCCTACAACCATCCCAAAACCCGGTGTCATGAGTGCATGAGCAATTTCTAGGAAATAATATAATACAACAACTGTCCGGAATACAATATTGGACAGAAAATAAATATAGAAAATTGAAAGAGACTCTGCTGGCTGCGGGTCGCCTCGAGAAGTGCAGCTCACCTATGTCTCCGTATCAACCATGCTGCTACGCCTAGTAGGCCACTAGAGATGCATATACATGTGCAACAAAAATGCACAGAAGTGTAGTATGAGTACGAAAACAACGTGTACCCAATGAGTATCCCGTCTAATCTCGAAGAAGTAGAGACGAGATGGTCGACTTCAACCCTTAGTAGTGGTCCAATAATGATATATTATTAATGCGAATAAGCAAGGATTTATTAAGAATGACAGTAATTTCAAGTAAATCATGAATAGGTGAAAGTTCCTTTTTATATTAAAAGTCTCAAGATTCATAATCCAATAGTTTCCAATTATCTCAAGTCGGGGAGAGCGAATATCAATCCCAAATAATCTCAAGGCAAGCAATACAAGCATGCACAAGTCATGCCGAGGACGTACGACCCGCTCCAATAGAAAATAAACTTCTGCCGAGGGTCGAACGGCGCGAACCATAGATGCATCTATTTAATCTGCCGAGGCATTCAACCCGTTCCAAAAATAAACACACACAGACAGTCAATCAAGAAGTCCACACGGAGCAATTATCCAAAGTAGCAAATCCTCTTTTAGCCATTTAATAAAAATGATGTTTTATCTGTTTAGAAATTCATTTACTAATTTGATGTGATTTAAGCAATTCAAGCCGTCAATAAGTCCACAAATAATCCAAGTATAGCATGCTTTGGGTCCTAAACTACTAGGCAATAGCATAATAAAAGCTACGCACGGACTCTCGTCACCTCGTGCGTACGTAGCCCCCACAAATAGGAGCACATAACCAATTAACTCACCTATGGGGACAATTCCCTCTTACAAGGTTAGAAAGGAGACTCACCTTGCTCCGAAGATCCATAACCGGCATTTCACGCTCTTCCGAAGACTCCAATCGATGCACAAAGCTCCAACGCTAGCCAATAATAATACCAATCCATTAATATATACTCAATTACTCCTAATGATCCAATTTATAGCAATTCCTAACCCCGATCGAAAAGTTGACAAAATTGCCCTCGGGCCCACGTGCCCGGATTCCTAAATTTTTCAACGATAAAGTTTACCCATGAACTCACGAACTCAAATATATGATGTTCTCTTAATTCCATACCCAAAATCGTGGTCAAAATCCAAGAATACAAATTTCCTAGGTTTTCTTCAAAATCCCAAAATTTCTACTAATTTACATGGTTTTCCATGTAAAAATCTAGATATAATCCAAGTAATTAACTTGCAATAGGTGGGAATCACTTACCTTGACATGGATGATGAAAATGGAGCTCCAAAATCGCTCCTAGGTCGGCTCCCATGGAGGAAATGAGATGAAATGAGCCAAACCCATTTCTTTACACTTATGCACTGCCCATACGACTCTTCTTCGCGTTCGCGAGACCCCCATCGCGTTCGCGAAGAAGAAAAATTCCAAAAACCATTTTCGAAACTCTCCTCAGACAACCTCTAGTATAATGGCCATAACTTTTCGTACAAAACTCCAAATAATAAATGGTTTAATTTTTTGAATACTAGACATCAAGATCTACAACTTTCATGTTTTGGTCATCTCCCAATTCCTTGTAGATTTTGAGATATAAGATGCCAAATTTAGCCCTGTGCAACATAATTTCTTCTTCATCTTCCCGAACAGCCTGTAGTGTACCAGCCATAACATTTTGTACACAAATCCAAATGCTGAATGGTTCACTTTTCTAAAAATTAGACACAAATGGCTACAATTTTTATTTTTGGATCATCTTCGAATTACTAATAGATTGCGAGATATGAGCCTCCGAAGTCAGACCCGTGCAGCGGAGATTTTCTTCTTCGCGTCCCTGAAGCCAAATCCTTCTTCGCGAACGCGGGAGGTTCCTCGCGAACGCGAAGAACAACACCAGATACCAGCATCAACTATTTTAAAACAGCCCGAAATGATCCGAAACTACCCCGAAACACACCCGAGGCCCCCGGGGCCCCGTGCAATCACACAAACCAGTCCCATAACATAACACGGACCTGCTCGAGGCCTCAAATCACATCAAACAACATCGAAATCATGAATCGCACCCCAATTCAAGCTTAATGAACTTTAGAACTTCAAACTTCTACATTCGATGTCGAAACCTATCAAATCACGTCCGATTGATCTCAAATTTTGCACACAAGTCACATTCGACATTACATACCTACTTCAACTTCCGGAATAAGAATCCGTCCCCGATATCAAAAAGTCCACTTCCGGTCAAACTTCTCAAAAACCTTCAAATTTCTATCTTTAGCCAAATGACTCTAAAATGACCTATTGACCTCCGAATTCACTTCCGATCGCGCTCCCAACTCCAGAATCACCATACGGAGCTACTCCCAGACTTGGAATCCCAAACGGACATGGATAACACTGAAATGCACTTCAAGCCAAACTTATGAAATTTCTTCCAAAATGCTAGCTTCCACAATAGGCACCAAAACGCTCCCGGGTCATCCAAAACCCGATCCGGACAAACGCCCAAGTCCGAGATCATCATACGAACCAACTGGAACCTTCAGAACCCGATTCCGAGGTCGTTTACTCTGAAGTCCAATCTTAGTTTATTCTTTCAACTTAAAGCTTCCGAAACGAGAATTCTCTTTCCAAATCAACTCCGAACTTCCCGAAATAAAATTCCGACTATGCGCACAAGTCATCATACCTGAAGTGAAGCTGCTCATGGTCTCAGACTGCTGAACGGCGCACTAGAGCTCAAAACGACCGGTCGGGTCATTACAAAGATATCAAGATCATGCACTTCCAAGGCCATTCTTGCAAATCACCCTTTCTTATTGGACTAGTTTCTATAAGAGATTTTTACATGCTTGGTCCCTTTTTAAGAACTATTCTCATAAATGATAGTAGACTTTGTTTATTTCAAAAACAGCCTATTTTTTTACTTTTTTAGCACTTTCACATTGATAACTCCATTAACTAATGGATCCCTCTACATTAATACACTTTTTACTACATTTTCTTTTCCCTCACTCTTCCATAATTTCTTTTTTCTCTTCCATAAATAATACTTACCCAAATATATCAAAGATTCTGAAAGCAGAATATCTCAAAAATAATTTCCTCTGCACAATGAGAATTTCAATATTTTTTTCTTTTTTGAGTTTTAAACTTTTTTCTGTACAATTTTATTTAAACTCAAAATATATCTTTAATATATTTCAAGTATATTATATTATGATAATTTACAATGTAAATATTCCATCAATATGTCATATATATATTTTTTTATATGTATTTATACCACATATATAACTTATATATATACATCATAATACATTATTATATTGATATTATTCAAAGTATATTGCTAGCATATACCTTACATACAATTTAATCTAAAATATTAACATGCCACTAATATGTATATAGAAGAAAATAAATATGTCACATATACTATTTATATACGGATAATTTATACAAATATGCATGTTATATTAGTGCAAAGTATAAATGGCATATTAAGAATATCTATTTAAATATAAATAAGTGTATAAATAACATATGCATATATACATGATTTTTCCTAAAAAAAACACATGATTTATAATATACCACAAACTTACATTATTTTTTTTCCACGAAATATATGTATTTTATTTCATTGGAATATACAGATATATAATTTTGCTAGGATTAAGTTGAATAAAAAGGTCCATGTATAAAAAGGAAAAAATTTATTATGGAATGGATCAATGATATATATTTAAATATAAAGACATATATAAACAACATATGCATTTATACATCAATTTTCCTAAAAATATATGATTTAATGTTTATATACCACAAACATACATTATAATTTTTTCATAAAATATATGTATTTTATTTCATCAGAATATAAAGATGTATAATTTGCTACATTACATCATATAAAAAGGTCCATGTATGGAAAGGAAAAAATCTGTTACGGAATGGCTTGATTTCTAATGAAATCATAAAACATGTTATGGAATAGAAAGAAACAATATGGAAAGATATTAAATAATAGGACTGCCTTTTTAAACAACTTGATTCTTGTTGATTTGAATTGAATTAAATCTGCTATATGTATAAATATTTTACTGCCATATTTGTTAATCATTAATTAATGCTAATCTTTTATATTATATTTTTAATAGTGTGCTAGAAATGAAAGTAGCCCTTTCTATAAGCTACTCTCACAGGCCCATCTCAGCGCAACACAAGCAACATCTTCATTCTACTCCAAATGTAACATGGTGGAAGAGACCTTAAACCCTACTATGAAGGGTTAAACCCCTAATTTGCCGCTTCTAAGCTGCCAGAAATTCTTCGGAAACCGCCAAGCGCAACCAGAAATGGCATCAATAGTATTAGAAACCGTTGCAAAGTTTACCGCTGAAGCACTTAAATCCGCAGCTAAACAATCTGAACGTTGCCATATTGTTCCTCTACGCCTACGTAGAGCTATCAAAAAGTATCTCCGAGGTAAAATTTTAATTTTTTTTCCATTTTTATGCGCGTTTGTTTAAATATTGATATCGTTCGGATGTGCTCGTTTAGAGTTTTTTGCTGAAATAGTTCCTCAATTACTACATATTATACTGAAAATATCACCTTTTAACATAGATATTCCTTCAACCATGCAATAGTTGAAATTGTGATAACATCGAAGCTGATTTTGAGCATCTTTGGGCGAAAAGGTTAATTTGTGCAATCCGGTACGAACCTGCACTGGTGGGAGTACCTCCTTGAATTAGTGGAAGTGCGCACAAGTTGGTCCAGACACCACAGTTATGAATCGGGTTTGCTTATTTGTTTGTCAAGTTCTTGCTTTAAGATTTAGAGCTTGGTATTCCCAGTACTAAGGGCTTGATAAGTGTTTGGTTTAACTTTTATCTTTGTCTAGAGATGTACTGATTTGGTTTTATAGTGGACTGGATATAGAATTCATGCTGAGAATATGTGCTAAATAACACGGGCTTGATAGGGATTTGAATTCTAGTGCTAATGAACACCATGTTAGTTGGACCCTTTTGTTCCTTACGAAATTATGGCATACATAAGATATCAACGAATAAAAAAGTAGTAATTAGTTACACTCATTGGCTCTCTTTACATAATTAGCAATCAACTATGTCATATTCAATTCATTTCCAAGTACAGTGTCACGATCCGAATTTTCCAACCTTCGGGGATCGTGATGGTGCCTACTATTGAGAGCTAGGCATGCCAACCTATAACTATCATTTTCATTAACCAATTACTTCTTTCACAATTATCGATAATAATATGAAACATCGAAATTTAAACAGATAAGCGGAAGTCTTAAATTTAAAGAAAACTGAAATAATAATGCGGAAGATATATCATAAGCCTCTACCCAAAATCTGGAGTCACATACTCACGAACTACTAAGATTTACTAAATACAATGTCTGAAAGAAAATGTAAACTGTTTGTCTCGAAAACAAGAGATAACAGACTGAAATGAAAGATAAAGGAGATGCCAGGCCCGTGTACGCCTGCAAGGCTACCTCGGTATCTCACTAGACTGAAGGCTCGCTCCCAGACTACTACTGCGCTCTGAATGCTGCTCCGGTATCTGCACATAAGTGCAGAGTGTAGCATCAGCACAACTGACCCCATGTGCTGGTAAGTGCCTGGCCTAACCCCGGCGAGGTAGTGACGAGGCTAGGACCAGACTACCAATCAAACCTGTGCAGTTCAATATATATATATATATATATATATATATATATATATATATATATATATATATATATATATATTTATATATGGTACGGAATAGAAATTCAGAAAATAACCATTCACTAAGGGAGGGGAGCATGCTGTGGGGAAAATAACAGTTCAGATATAGAAACACCGGATAAGGAATGAAACTGTACAACTAGAATATCAACAAGAGTAAGAAATCAACGATCACACGGTATCACCCTTCATGCTTTTACTCTCGTTCTCACCAAATCAATCATATAAAGTACACGGCATCACCCTTCATGCTTTTACTCTGTTTCCTCACTATATAATCAATGAATATCGGTACGAAATGGTACATCGTACGGCACATCATCACCCTTCGTGCTTTACACTCTTTCCTCACCATGAAATCAATATAATAGGCACAGAATGGTATATTGTGCGGCACGACATCACCCTTCGTGCTTTACTCTCTTTTCTCACAATAGCAAATAATGCACGGCATCACTCTTCATGCTTTAAGACTCATCCTCGCCCAAATAACAATCACAAACAAGGGGGAAAGGGAGTAAACAAATAATAATAGAAATTCCGGCAAGGGAACACAAGTAAATAGTTAAATCCCGGCAAGGGTACAACATTTACATCCCGGCAAGGGAGATAATCAATAGACAAAAACAACCCGGCAAGGGTACAATTAATGATTCTTCCTCTTTCTTTCACTTTCATCTCATCACTCTCATTATCACTTGAGCCAATGCTCCAAAGGGCACAATAATTCATATACTTTCTCAATTCATAGAATAACTTGAGCCAATGTTCCAAAAGGTTCAATAATTCATATGCTTCCTCAATTCATAAAATAACTTGAGCCAATGCTCTTCAACGTTCAAAAGTCATAATCCTCTCCACAAATATTTCACAACAACTAGAAATCATCTCTAAGGCATGAAATGTATAACATGAATCAAGCTATTCACAATTCATAGACTCACGGTCATGCTAGACACCAACGTATAGATACTCGTCACCATGCCTATACGTCGTACTCGACATAAAACAAGTAGCAAATAGGACTCAACTCCTAATCCCTCAAGCTAGAGTTAGACCGGACACTTACCTCGATGCTTTGAATTCAACTCAAGCCTCCATTATGGCTTTATCCCTCGATTCCACCACAAATCCACTCGAATCTAGTCACAAGTTACTTAATTACATCAATAAATGCTAACTGAATCAATTTGAATGCATAAAAATGAATTTCCCAAAGTTTTTCCCAAAAAGTCCAAAATTGCCCCCGGGACCACGTGGTCAAAACCCGAGGTTCGAACCAAAACCCGGTTACCCATTCCCCAACGAATCCATATCTATGATTTGTTTTGAAATCGGACCTCAATGTCCAAATCCCCAATTTTTGAAAAACCTAAGTTCTACCCAAAATCCCCAATTTCACCCATGGAAATCGTTGATTTTAAGTTAAAAACATGTTAAATGATTGAAGGAATTGAGTAAAAACTAACTAACAAATGATTTGGAAGAAGTCTTGTTCTTGAAAAATCGCCTAAGTGTGTTTGGATTTTGAAAGAATGAAGAAAATGGTGAAAAATTCGGCTAAGTATGAAAAATACAGGTTGCAGATATGGGAATTGCGAACTGGGGTTCGCAATCCCTGCTGGTATGGGAATTGGGAGAAAAAGTTCGCATTTGCGAACCCTGCCCAAATCCCGAACCTTCGCATTTGCGGAACTTTCATCGCATTTGCGATGTTCACATTTGCGAGACACAGATCGCATTTACGATCAAATTAAGCCTGAAAATTCATGATTCCTTCCAAATTTTCATAAAACATCAAATTTCCATTTTAAGTCCGAAACACGTCAAACGACGTCCGTTTTCAACCAAACTTTACAGAAACATCTTAAATCATATATAAGACTTGTACCGGGTGCCGAAACCAAAATACGAGCCCGATACCATAGTCTTCTAATCAAATTTCATTTCCAATTTTCTTAATTATTTTCAGAAAACAATTTTACTCAAAAATTCATTTCTCGGGCTTGGGACCTCGGAATTCGATTCCGGGCATACACCCAAGTCCCATATTTTCCTGCGGATCCTCTGAGACCGTCAAATCACGGGTCCGGGTCTGTTTACCCAAAATGTTGACCGAAGTCAAATTTGTTCAATTTAATATCAAAACTTAGCATTTTTCTCACAGAATTCATATTTAAGCTTTCCGGCTACACGCCCAGACTGCGCACGCAAATCGAGGAAACCCTAAATGAGGTTTTCAAAGCCTCGGAGACACAGATTGAATAAGGAAACAGGTGATGATCCTTTGGGTCGTCACATTCTCCACCTCTAAAATAACCGTTCGTCCTCGAACGGACAAAAGAAAGAAGTACCTGAGTCGGGAAATAGATGAGGATAACGGCTCCGCATATCAGACTCGGACTCCCAGGTCGATGCCTTAGGAGGCTGACCTCTCCACTGAACACGCACAGAAGGACAACTCTTCGACCTCAACTGTCGAACCTGCCGGTCTAGAATAGCCACCGGCTCCTCCTCATAAGACAGATCCTTGTCCAACTGGACAGTGCTGAAATCTAACACGTCGGATGGATCGCCGTGATACTTCCGAAGCATGGACACGTGAAACACTGGATGCACAGCTGATAAGCTAGGCGGCAATGTAAGTCTATAAGCCACCTCTCCCACTCGATCGAGAATCTCAAATGGACTAATGAACCTAGGGCTAAGCTTGCCCTTCTTCCCGAATCTCATCACGCCCTTCATAGGCGACACTCGGAGAAATACCCGCTCACCAACCATAAAATCCACATCTCGAACCTTGCGGTCTGCATAACTCTTCTGCCTGGATTGAGCCGTACGAAGTCTATCCTGAATAATCCTGACCTTGTCCAAGGCCTCCTAAACCAGATCCGTACCCAATAATCGAGCCTCCCCCGGCTCAAACCATCCAACCGGAGATCGACATCGCCTACCATACAATGCCTCATAAGGAGCCTTCTGAATACTCGACTAGTAGCTGTTGTTGTAGGCGAACTCTGCTAAAGGCGAAAACTGGTCCCACGAGCCTCTAAAATCAATGACACAGGCTCGGAACATATCCTCTAGAATCTGAATAGTCCGCTCGGACTGGCCGTCCGTCTGGGGATGAAATGCTGTACTCAACTCCACCTGGGTGCCCAACTCTCGCTGAACTGCTCTCCAGAAGCGCGAGGTAAACTGGGTACCCCGGTCCGAAATGATAGATACCGGCACACCATGAAGGCGAACAATCTCCCGGATGTAGATCTCAGCTAACCTCTCGGACGAATAGGAGACTGCCACAGGAACAAAATGTGCTGACTTGGTCAGCCTATCAACAATGACCCAAGCTGCGTCGAACTTCTTCCGAGTCAGCGAAAGTCTAGTAACGAAATCCATGGTGATCCTCTCCCACATCCACTCGGGAAGCTCAATCCTCTGAAACAATCAACCAGGACTCTGGTGCTCATACTTAACCTGCTGACAGTTCAAACATCGAGCCACATATGTAACAATATCTTTCTTCATTCTACGCCACCAATAATGCTGCCGCAAATCTTGATACATCTTCGCGGCGCCCGGATGAATAGAATATCGGGAACTATGGGCCTCCGCTAAGATCAACTCTCGAATCCCATCAACATTGGACACACAAACTCGCCCCTGCAATCTCAAAACTGCATCATCCTCTAAAGTCACCTGCTTGGCACCTCCACGCTGCACCGTGTCTCTAAGGACACATAAATAGGGATCATCAAACTACCGATCACGGATACGCTCCAATAATGAAGAACGAGCGACCGTGCAAGCTAACACCTGACTAGGCTCAGAAATATCCAACCTCACGAATCGATTGGCCAAGGCCTGAACATCCAAAGCAAACGTTCTCTAGCTGACCGGAATATAAGCAAGACTACCCATGCTGGCTGACTTCCTACTCAAAGCATCGGCCACCACATTGGTCTTCCCCGGGTGATATAAGATAGTAACATCATAATCTTTCAACAACTCTAAGCACATTCTCTGCCTCAAATTCAACGCCTTTTGCTTGAACAGATACTGAAGACTTTTGTGATCAGTGTACACCCCACACGTCACGCCGTATAGATAATGCCTCCAAATCTTCAATGCATGAACAATGGCTGCCAACTCTAGATCATGAACCGGATAATTCTTCTCGTGAATCTTCAGCTGCCTCGAAGCATAGGCAATGACTCTTCTATCCTACATCAATACTGCACCAAGCCCAATACGGGAAGCATCACAATAGACTGTATAAGGCCCTGAACCTGTGGGCAAAACCAATACTGGTACCGTAGTCATAGATGTCTTGAGCTTTTGAAAGCTCGCCTCAAACTCGTCCGACCATCTGAACTGGGCACCCTTCTGGGTCAACCTGGTCATCGGGGCTGCAATAGACGAGAACCCCTCCACGAACCGACGATAGTAGCCTGCCAACCCTAAGAAACTCCGAATCTCTGTAGCTAATGCTGGTCGAGGCCAGTTCTTGACTGCCTCAATCTTCTTTGGATCAACCTGAATACCCTCTGCTGATACAACATGACCCAGGAATGCAACCGAACTCAACCAGAACTCACACTTCGAGAACTTAGCATATAACTGACTATCCTTCAGAGTCTGAAGAACCACTCTGAGGTGCCGCTCGTGCTCCTCCTGGCTGCGGGAGTATATCAGAATATCATCAATAAAGACTATCACGAACAAGTCCAAATAAGGCCTGAACACTCGGTTCATCAACTCCATAAACGTTGCGGGGGCATTGGTCAACCCGAATGACATAACCAAGAACTCATAATGCCCGTACCGAGTGCGGAAAGCTGTCTTAGGGACATCGGATGCTCTAATCCTCAACTGATGGTAGCCAGATCTCAAGTCTATCTTTGAAAATACCTTGGCACCCTGAAGCTGGTCGAACAAATCATCAATCCTCGGCAGTGGATACTTGTTATTGATTGTAACTTTGTTCAATTGCCGGTAATCAATGCACATCCTCATCGATCCATCCTTCTTCTTTTTCTTCACAAACAACACCGGTGCACCCCAAGGCGAAACGCTGGGTCTAATGAAATCCTTCTCCAGCAAATCCTGCAACTGATCCTTTAACTTTTTCAACTCTGGCAGGGCCATGCGATACAGCGGGATAGAAATGGGCTGGGTGCCCGGAGCCAGATCAATACAAAAGTCGATATCCCTGTCGGGCGGCATAACCGGCAGGTCTGAAGGGAAAACCTTAGGGAACTCCCGAACAATGGGCACAGAATCAATAGAGGGGACCTTAAGCACTGGAATCGCGAACATAAGCCAAATAGGCCAAACACCCCTTCTCGACCATATGTCGAGCCTTCACATACGAGATAACAGTGCGAGTGGAATGACCAGGAGTCCCTCTCCACTCTAAACGGGGCAAATCTGGTAAGGCTAAGGTCACGGTCTTGGCATGGCAATCCAAGTAGCATGGTACGGGGATAACCAATCCATTCCTAATATAACATCGAAGTCGACCATGTCTAAAAGCAACAAATCAACACGGGTCTCAAGACCCCAAATCACCACAACACAAGAACGATGAACCCGGTCGACCACAATAAAATCACCCACCGGTGTAGACACATAAACAGGAATACTCAATGAATCACTAGGCATGACCAGGTACGGTGCAAAATAAGATGACACATACGAATACGTAGAGCCTGGATCAAATAGCACCGAAGCATCTCTATCACAAACCAGAATAGTACCTGTAATGACTACATCTGAAGACTCAGCCTTGGGCCTACTTGGAAGGGAATAACATCGGGGCTGGGCCCTACCACCATGAACTGCCTCTCTAGGACGGCCTGCTGCTGGCTGGCCTCCACCCCTGACGGCCTGAGCTCTACCTCTAGGACCTCTACCTCCACCTCTAGCACCTCTACCCCCACCTCTAGATGGCTGGGCGGGCTGCGGAATACCTGGTGCTTGAACTATGGCACGAGAACCCTGATGCTGAGAAATACCCGGTGCTCGAGGATAATACCTGGCAATGTGACCCGGATCACCACAAGTGTAGCAAGACCTCTGCTATTGAGGATATTGAGTCTGACCCTGTTGACCTGAACGACCACCTCGGAAACTTTGAAGCGGTGGTGCACTGATAGGCGCTGGTGGTGCACTGAAAGACTGCAGATCAGAATACTGTACCGGAGGACCACGGCTACCTGAAGCGCCGTGAGAAACCTGAAGAGCTAACTGAAAGGGCCTAGGAGGATGGCCTCTACCATAAGAATCCCTACCTCCAGACGAGGTACCACTAAATCTGCCTGCATGACGGGGCCTCTTATCCGACCCATGACCACCTCCCTGTGACAGAACCATCTCAACTCTACGAACCACATTGGCCGCCTCCTGAAAGCTGATCTTACTCCCAGTCTCCCTAGCCATCTGGAGACGAATCGGCCAGATCAATCCATCAATAAACCTCCTCACCCCCTCTCTCGGTGGGAAGTATGACAAGAGCATGGCGAGCTAGATCGATGAACCTGGTCTCATACTGGGTAACAGTCATGGAACCCTGCTGGAGGCGCTCAAACTGCCTCCGAAAGGCATCTCTCTGGGTAACGGGGAGAAACTTCTCCAGAAACAAATATGTAAACTGCTCCCAAGTCAAAGATGGCGACCTTGCTGGCCTGGCTAAGCAATAATCTCTCCACCAAGTCTTGGCGAATCCAGATAGGCGAAAGGTAGCAAAGTCGACCCCATTGGTTTCAATAATGCCCATGTTCCTGAGAACCTCGTGGCAGCTATATAAGAAATCCTGAGGATCCTATGAAGAAGCACCGCCGAATGTAGTAGTGAACCTATCCAGTCTCCACAGAGCATCGACGGACATAGCCGCTCCATCGCCAGTCTGAGCCACTACACCCGGCTGAACTGCTACAGCTGGCTGAACCACTGGAACCTGAACCTGGGGAGCTACCTGCTCTGGAGTACGTATAGCAGGAGTCTGAGCCCCTCCTCCAGCCTGAGAAGTGGCTGGTGCTACTGGAAGCAACCCTGCTCGGGTGACACTTTCCATGAGGCCCACCAATCGGACCAGAGCGTCCTGAAGAACCGGGGTGGCAATAAACCCCTCTAGGACCTGAGCTGGGCCCACCGGAGCTGCTGGGGCTGGAACCTCCTCGTCAAAATCAACCTGAGACTCCGCCACTAGGGTTGCTGCTCGGGGCTGAGCTCTGCCCCTACCTCGTCCACTAGCACGTCCTTGCCCTCGCCCTCTGCCCCTCGTGGAATCTGCTGCTGGGGGCTCGGGCTGCTGAGCGGTAGATAGGAAGCCCGTGTTCTCGCCATCTGCGAAAGAATAGAGTAGAAAGGCAATCAGTATTGAGAAACAGAACCGCACGACAAGAAAGAACAAATGTGAAGTTTTCCTAACTCTGTAGCCTCTGGGGGATAAATACAAATGTCTCCATACCGATCCCTCAGACTCTACTAAGTTTGTCCGTGAGTTGTGAGACCTATGTAACCTAGTGCTCTCATACCAACTTGTCACGACACGGATTTCCCAACCTTCGGGGATCGTGATGGCGCCTACTATTGAGAGCTAGGCAAGCCAACCTATAACTATCATTTTCATTAACCAATTACTTCTTTCACAATTATCGATAATAATATGAAACATCAAAATTTAAACAGATAAGCGGAAGTCTTAAATTTAAAGAAAACTGAAATAATAATGCGGAAGATATATCATAAGCCTCTACCCAAAATCTGGAGTCACATACTCATGCACTACTAAGATTTACTAAATACAATGTCTGAAAGAAAATGTAAACTATTTGTCTCGAATACAAGAGATAACAGACTGAAATGAAAGATAAAGGAGAAGCCGGGCCCGCGGACGCCTGCAAGGCTACCTTAGTATCTCACTGGACTGAAGGCTCACTCCCAGACTACTGCTGCACTCCGAATGCTGCTCCGGTATCTGCATATAAGTTCAGAGTGTAGCATCAGCACAACCGACCCCATGTGCTGGTAAGTGCCTGGCCTAACCCCGGCGAGGTAGTGACGAGGCTAGGACCAGACTACCAATCAAACTTGTGTTGTTCTATATATATATATATATATATATATGCTACGGAATAGAAATTCAGAAAATAACCAGTCACTAAGGGAGGGAACATGCTGTGGGGAAAATAACAGTTCAGATATAGAAACACCGAATAAGGAATGAAACTGTACAACTAGAATATCAACAAGAGTAAGAAATCAATGGTTGCACGGCATCACCCTTCATGCTTTTACTCTCGTTCTCACCAAATCAATCATATAAAGTACACGGTATCACCCTTCGTGCTTTTACTCTGTTTTCCTCACCATATAATCAATGAATATCGGTACGGAATGGTACATCGTACGGCACGACACACCCTTCGTGCTTTACACTCTTTCCTCACCATGAAATCAATATAATAGGCACGGAATGGTACATCGTGCGGCACGACATCACCCTTCGTGCTTTACTCTCTTTCCTCACTATAGCAAACAATGCACGGCATCACCCTTCGTTCTTTAACACTCACCCTCGCCCAAATAACAATCACAAACAAGGGGCAAGGGAGTAAAGAAACAATAATAGAAATCCCGGCAAGGGAACACAAGTAAATAGTTAAATCCCGGCAAGGGTACAACATCAATAACATTCACATCCCGGCAAGGGAGATAATCAATAGACAAAAACAACCCGGCAAGGGTACAATTAATGATTCTTCCTCTTTCTTTCACTTTCATCTCATCACTCTCATTACCACTTGATCCAATGCTCCAAAGGGCACAATAATTCATATACTTTCTCAATTCATTGAATAACTTGAGCCAATTCTCCAAAAGGTACAATAATTCATATGCTTCCTCAATTCATAAAATAACTTGAGCCAATGCTCTTCAACATTCAAAAGTCATAATCCTCTCCACAAATATTTCACAACAACTTGAAATCATCTCTAAGGCATGAAAATATAACATGAATCAAGATATTTACAATTTATAGACTCACGGTCATGCTAGACACCAACGTATAGATACTCGTCACCATGCCTATACGTCGTACTCGACATAAAACAAGTAGCAAATAGGACTCAACTCCTAATCCCTCAAGCTAGAGTTAGACCAGACACTTACCTCGATGCTTTGAATTCAACTCAAGCCTTAACTATGGCTTTACCCCTCGATTCCACCACAAATCCACTCGGATCTAGTCACAAGTTACTTAATTACATCAATAAATGCTAATTAAATCAATTTGAATGCATAAAAATGAATTTCCCAAAGTTTTGCCCAAAAAGTTCAAAAACACCCCCGGGCCCACGTGGTCAAAACCCGAGGTTCGAACCAAAACCCGATTACGCATTCTCCCACGAATCCATATCTATGATTTGTTTTGTAATCGGACCTCAAATTGAGGTCCAAATCGCTAATTTTTGAAAAACCTAAGTTCTACCAAAAAACCCCCAATTTTACCCATGGAAATCTTTGATTTTAAGTTAAAAACATGTTAAATGATGTTAATGATTGAAGGAATTGAGTAAAAACTAACTTACAAATGATTTGGAAGAAGTCTTGTTCTTGAAAAATCGCCTAAGTGTGTTTGGGTTTTGAAAGAATGAAGAAAATGGTGAAAAATTCGGCTAAGTATGAAAAATGCAGGTTGAAGATATGGGAATTGCGAACTGGGGTTCGCAATTGCGAACCCCGACCCTGCTAGTATGGGAATTACGAGAAAAAGTTCGCATTTGCGAACCCTGCCCAAATCCCGAATCTTCGCATTTGCGGAACTTTCATCGCATTTGCGAGACACAGATCGCATTTGCGATCCCAGGCACCATGGAGGCTTTTCGCATTTGTGAGCTCGCATTTGCGATGCGAAGCCTGCAGGTCTGATCATACCAACAATTTTTCAAATGTTCAAAATGCACTCACGGCCTATCCAAAACTTACCCGAGCTCTCGGGGCTCCAAACCAAACATATACACAACCTCAAAAACATCCTACGGACCTATTCGTGTGATCAAATCGCCAAAATAACATCATATACATCAAATTAAGCCTCAAAATTCATGATTCGTTCCAAATTTTCATAAAACATCAAATTTCCATTTTAAGTCCGAAATTGAAAAAGTTCTCAATTTATGTTTAAAGTTTTTTTCTAACAAAGGTTATATTTCGGGAATAAAGTTAAATCAAGAGTGATACTTTTGGGATTATATTAGGCCAATACTCTGCCCATTTAGTCACATCCTACCAATGACCCCAAAGAAAATGGAATAGATGAGATGACTTGTGTAGGCGACTCCAACTAATTTGAGACCGAGGCATAGTTGAATGGTTGAAATGCTTTTATTTGCTCTCATCTAAAATTTTATGCTTGGGTTGGGTCTATTATTGCATTTTAAGAGGAGAACTCAACTGGTTAGAGATTGAAGGCATAGTTGATTGATGATTGAGTATATTTCTATTTGATCTCTCACTAAATTTTTGTGTTTGCGCTTGATCTACTTATTTAAGAGCTAGGGTGCCGACCCCAACTAGTTTGGGATTGACATGCAGTTGATTGATTGATTGACACGCTTCTGTGTGATCTCACTCTAAAATTTTGTGTTACGGCCGGGCATACTTATTGCAAATCAAGAAGAGTCAGCCCCAACTAGTTTGGGATATTAGATCACGATCTAACGTTGTCTTTCGGGTGGATCTAATTTGTTGCAGCGCAAGAGGAGCCACATATGAAGAGAAAAGTGTTGAGGTTATCAGAATCATTCAGCCAAATAAAAGAAGTGAATTTGAAGGAGCTCGAGTAAGATCCTCCCAAGTCTATTGAATGTTCGCAGCGGTGGAAAATAAAAAACGCTTATGGTGACATCGACCTCAAGTATAGGGAGGATGAAACAGTGGCTCTTTATAGAGTGGTTAGTGAGGCAAACAAATATGACATCCCGTTGAAATGCTTTATAACATTCCTGTTTTGTTCTCTATTTCAGATGAATTTTCTAAAATTTGGATTTTGAAACATGAATATGAATTTGGTTGCTAAAAGTGATTGCTTTTATGCGTTTTCTCTCTAGGTGCGTAGAAGGTTGCCTGGGTTTTCACCAGCTAAGGTGTTGGATTTTGGGGCTGGGACTGGTTCTGCATTTTGGTGAGAAGATTATTGATATTGTGTGTAGTTGATTTCTTTTGATAATTGTCATATCTATATGTTAATTTTGGTTGAACCTTTGGTTTGATAAGTTGCTCAATTGTGTAAGTGTGGCCACGGTCATTGAATAGAATTAATTTGGTAGAGCCATCACAATCCGTGCATCGTGCCGGACAGAGCCTTATTAAAGGTATATTTCTGCTGTTCTATGGACTCCTTTATTATATTAGTTAGTGTTTTGATGGGAGTATTTGAGAAGAGGTTGCTTTGTCCCTCATTGGAAAAAGAAAGAAAGGAAGAAGTGTTTAAAAGCACTTCTTTGTCTTACATGATTTGAATAATTCAAAGATGTTTTGGAGGGAAACTAGAATTTGGCTATATTATTAATAGTCAAGATTGGGCACTTGGGACAATTAAATAGCCCGGAATTTATTTCTTTTAGTCATCTATTAATTTTATTAATTAATAAATTAAAACGTTTTAATTTTGAAAAGAGGTGACTTTTATTTTTAAAAGGTGCCTATTGGCAAAGGTTGAGTCTGTTAGTCCTAACAGATACCTAAAGGGTTTATACATACCCTTTGCCTCTCCAAAACGAAAATCATCAGAAAAAGCAACAAAGTATCTTCTTGTTTTCTGCTATCTTCAATTCACAAAAAATTTGTTCAAGTGGAAATTCGAGTTAATTGCTGGTGCTCGAATTTCAGAGGCTTTGTAAAATCCTGGAGGAATTCTGCCATAATCCCTGCAGCAATGAAATTGGGAGACTTAAATTCCTTAAGGACAGTGACTACACTATCAAAGCCTAATTATTTCGTTCCTATATTCTGTTATATTTTCTAACATCCTTCGGATCTGGAGAAGTCTGCCACTCTTAGTAAGCATTTTTTGAATCCTATTTACTAGCTATTTACAACCTTGCTGATCAGCTCGTTAATATTTCTGAGTCGGGCTTATGTGGAAGTATTTTTTTTATTGTGCTTTGTTGCTATCAAAATATTAAGGAAATCAAATTCATTCTTCAGACACAAACTAATACGTGTATATGTATACATCATATTAAAATTGTTTATAAAGCTAATGCAACTTCCAACATTGCAAATTGTCCTCTTATCAGAATATAGAATTTGCCAACAACAAGAAGATTTTGTATGCTTTCAGCTTTTTTCATGTTTATATGAATGATATTGGCTGAGCTTCACAAGCCATGACTTAGATGTCACATGTTGAAGTCATTTGCTTGTTGTCCATGGACTTTATGTGTTGCATGATATTGTGGCATGTTACTTTGTAGAGCAAAGGAGTGTCTAGGCATGTCGTTAAGGATTGTTTTCATGTTTCTGTCTTTAGCAGTTTTGAGTGCTTTACTTTTCATGTGTGGCAAACCTATAGCCCCTTTACATATATTTTTATGACTACTCTACTGCTGTATTTAGAAAAGCTGTAGGTCTTAAAAATTTGCCACTCATTCAAAGTTATGAAAGTATTCAAGCACTCTCTTCGGATGTCAAAAAGAGTGACAGACAGCGTGATCTTGTGATTGATGTAAGCACAATGTTGTTGTGGTTTGTGTAGGAGCTGCCCCGTTTTCATACTTTTGGATGCTCCCATTATAATACTTTATTACTTCATCAAACTAAGAAGTATTTTTAATTGTGTTTTCATTGTTAAGAATATGTCGATGTGGTGCTCATTGCATCCTGTTTTGAGCATTGTGCTGATCTTTTTAATTCTGTCTGATTGAAGTCATATGTACTTGGATAGATTCCATCTCTGAAGGACAGAATCACGGTTGTACGCCAGCTCTGGGAACTAAGACAGGAGATGTTCTGGTAAGTTTTGAACCCATACTTCAGCAGTCCAAAACCAAC